>NC_088413.1:4590133-4715133 GCF_034236695.1 Oncorhynchus nerka | reverse complement strand
TGTGTTACCAGTTAACAGTGTTCCTAACCCTTCCTGTGTCACCAGTTAACAGTGTTCCTAACCCTAACCCTTCCTGTGTTACCAGTTAACAGTGTTCCTAACCCTAACCCTTCCTGTGTTACCAGTTAACAGTGTTCCTAACCCTAACCCTTCCTGTGTTACCAGTTAACAGTGTTCCTAACCCTTCCTGTGTTACCAGTTAACAGTGTTCCTAACCCTAACCCTTCCTGTGTTACCAGTTAACAGTGTTCCTAACCCTAACCCTTCCTGTGTTTACCAGTTAACAGTGTTTCCTAACCCTAACCCTTCCTGTGTTACCAGTTAACAGTGTTCCTAACCCTAACCCTTCCTGTGTTACCAGTTAACAGTGTTCCTAACCCTAACCCTTCCTGTGTTACCAGTTAACAGTGTTCCTAACCCTAACCCTTCCTGTGTTACCAGTTAACAGTGTTCCTAACCCTAACCCTTCCTGTGTTACCAGTTAACAGTGTTCCTAACCCTAACCCTTCCTGTGTTACCAGTTAACAGTGTTCCTAACCCTAACCCTTCCTGTGTTACCAGTTAACAGTGTTCCTAACCCTAACCCTTCCTGTGTTACCAGTTAACAGTGTTCCTAACCCTAACCCTTCCTGTGTTACCAGTTAACAGTGTTCCTAACCCTAACCCTTCCTGTGTTACCAGTTAACAGTGTTCCTAACCCTAACCCTTCCTGTGTTACCAGTTAACAGTGTTCCTAACCCTAACCCTTCCTGTGTTACCAGTTAACAGTGTTCCTAACCCTAACCCTTCCTGTGTTACCAGTTAACAGTGTTCCTAACCCTAACCCTTCCTGTGTTACCAGTTAACAGTGTTCCTAACCCTAACCCTTCCTGTGTTACCAGTTAACAGTGTTCCTAACCCTTCCTGTGTTAAGTTAACCCTTCCTGTGTTACCAGTTAACAGTGTTCCTAACCCTAACCCTAACCCTTCCTGTGTTACCAGTTAACAGTGTTCCTAACCCTAACCCTTCCTGTGTTACCAGTTAACAGTGTTCCTAACCCTTCCTGTGTTACCAGTTAACAGTGTTCCTAACCCTTCCTGTGTTACCAGTTAACAGTGTTCCTAACCCTAACCCTTCCTGTGTTACCAGTTAACAGTGTTCCTAACAGTGTTCCTAACCCTAACCCTTCCTGTGTTACCAGTTAACAGTGTTCCCCTTCCTGTAAGTTAACAGTGTTCCTAACCCTTCCTGTGTTACCAGTTAACAGTGTTCCTAACCCTTCCTGTGTTACCAGTTAACAGTGTTCCTAACCCTAACCCTTCCTGTGTTACCAGTTAACAGTGTTCCCTAACCCTTCCTGTGTTACCAGTTAACAGTGTTCCTAACCCTTCCTGTGTTACCAGTTAACAGTGTTCCTAACCCCCTTCCTGTGTTACCAGTTAACAGTGTTCCTAACCCTAACCCTTCCTGTGTTACCAGTTAACAGTGTTCCTAACTAACCCTTCCTGTGTTACCAGTTAACAGTGTTCCTAACCCTAACCCTTCCTGTGTTACCAGTTAACAGTGTTCCCCCTAACCCTTCCTGTGTTACCAGTTAACAGTGTTCCTAACCCTAACCCTTCCTGTGTTACCAGTTAACAGTGTTCCTAACCCTTCCTGTGTTACCAGTTAACAGTGTTCCTAACCCTAACCCTTCCTGTGTTACCAGTTAACAGTGTTCCTAACCCTAACCCTTCCTGTGTTACCAGTTAACAGTGTTCCTAACCCTAACCCTTCCTGTGTTACCAGTTAACAGTGTTCCTAACCCTAACCCTTCCTGTGTTACCAGTTAACAGTGTTCCTAACCCTAACCCTTCCTGTGTTACCAGTTAACAGTGTTCCTAACCCTAACCCTTCCTGTGTTACCAGTTAACAGTGTTCCTAACCCTAACCCTTCCTGTGTTACCAGTTAACAGTGTTCCTAACCCTAACCCTTCCTGTGTTACCAGTTAACAGTGTTCCTAACCCTTCCTGTGTTACCAGTTAACAGTGTTCCTAACCCTAACCCTTCCTGTGTTACCAGTTAACAGTGTTCCTAACCCTAACCCCTTCCTGTGTTACCAGTTAACAGTGTTCCTAACCAGTAACCCTTCCTGTGTTACCAGTTAACAGTGTTCCTAACCTAACCCTTCCTGTGTTACCAGTTAACAGTGTTCCTAACCCCTTCCTGTGTTACCAGTTAACAGTGTTCCTAACCCTAACCCTTCCTGTGTTACCAGTTAACAGTGTTCCTAACCCTTCCTGTGTTAACCCTTCCTGTGTTACCAGTTAACAGTGTTCCTAACCCTAACCCTTCCTGTGTTACCAGTTAACAGTGTTCCTAACCCTTCCTGTGTTACCAGTTAACAGTGTTCCTAACCCTAACCCTTCCTGTGTTACCAGTTAACAGTGTTCCTAACCCTAACCCTTCCTGTGTTACCAGTTAACAGTGTTCCTAACCCTTCCTGTGTTACCAGTTAACAGTGTTCCTAACCCTAACCCTTCCTGTGTTACCAGTTAACAGTGTTCCTAACCCTTCCTGTGTTACCAGTTAACAGTGTTCCTAACCCTTCCTGTGTTACCAGTTAACAGTGTTCCTAACCCTAACCCTTCCTGTGTTACCAGTTAACAGTGTTCCTAACCCTAACCCTTCCTGTGTTACCAGTTAACAGTGTTTACCAGTTAACAGTGTTCCCCTAACCCTTCCTGTGTTACCAGTTAACAGTGTTCCCCTTCCTAACCAGTTAACCCTTCCTGTGTTACCAGTTAACAGTGTTCTAACCCTAACCCTTCCTGTGTTACCAGTTAACAGTGTTCCCCCTAACCCTTCCTGTGTTACCAGTTAACAGTGTTCCTAACCCTAACCCTTCCTGTGTTACCAGTTAACAGTGTTCCTAACCCTAACCCTTCCTGTGTTACCAGTTAACAGTGTTCCTAACCCTAACCCTTCCTGTGTTACCAGTTAACAGTGTTCCTAACCCTAACCCTTCCTGTGTTACCAGTTAACAGTGTTCCTAACCCTAACCCTTCCTGTGTTACCAGTTAACCTAACCCTTCCTGTGTTCCTAACCCTAACCCTTCCTGTGTTACCAGTTAACAGTGTTCCTAACCCTAACCCTTCCTGTGTTACCAGTTAACAGTGTTCCTAACCCTAACCCTTCCTGTGTTACCAGTTAACAGTGTTCCTAACCCTAACCCTTCCTGTGTTACCAGTTAACAGTGTTCCTAACCCTAACCCTTCCTGTGTTACCAGTTAACAGTGTTCCTAACCCTAACCCTTCCTGTGTTACCAGTTAACAGTGTTCCTAACCCTTCCTGTGTTAAGTTAACAGTGTTCCTTTCCTGTGTTACCAGTTAACAGTGTTCCTAACCCTAACCCTTCCTGTGTTACCAGTTAACAGTGTTACCAGTTAACAGTGTTCCTAACCCTTCCTGTGTTACCAGTTAACAGTGTTCCTAACCCTTCCTGTGTTACCAGTTAACAGTGTTCTAACCCCTCCTTCCTGTGTTACCAGTTAACAGTGTTCCTAACCCTTCCTGTGTTACCAGTTAACAGTGTTCCTAACCCTAACCCTTCCTGTGTTACCAGTTAACAGTGTTCCTAACCCTAACCCTTCTTCCTGTGTTACCAGTTAACAGTGTTCCTAACCCTTCCTGTGTTACCAGTTAACAGTGTTCCTAACCCCCTTCCTGTGTTACCAGTTAACAGTGTTCCTAACCCTAACCCTTCCTGTGTTACCAGTTAACAGTGTTCCTAACCCTAACCCTTCCTGTGTTACCAGTTAACAGTGTTCCTAACCCTTCCTGTGTTACCAGTTAACAGTGTTCCTAACTTCCTGTGTTAACAGTGTTCCTAACCCTTCCTGTGTTACCAGTTAACAGTGTTCCTAACCCTAACCCTTCCTGTGTTACCAGTTAACAGTGTTCCTAACCTAACCCTTCCTGTGTTACCAGTTAACAGTGTTCCTAACCCTAACCCTTCCTGTGTTACCAGTTAACAGTGTTCCTAACCCTAACCCTTCCTGTGTTACCAGTTAACAGTGTTCCTAACCCTAACCCTTCCTGTGTTACCAGTTAACAGTGTTCCTAACCCTAACCCTTCCTGTGTTACCAGTTAACAGTGTTCCCCTTCCTGTGTTACCCAGTGTTCCTAAACCCTTCCTGTGTTACCAGTTAACAGTGTTCCTAACCCTAACCCTTCCTGTGTTACCAGTTAACAGTGTTCCTAACCCTTCCTGTGTTACCAGTTAACAGTGTTCCTAACCCTAACCCTTCCTGTGTTACCAGTTAACAGTGTTCCTAACCCTTCCTGTGTTAACCCTTCCTGTGTTACCAGTTAACAGTGTTCCTAACCCTAACCCTTCCTGTGTTACCAGTTAACAGTGTTCCTAACCCTTCCTGTGTTAAGTTAACCCTTCCTGTGTTACCAGTTAACAGTGTTCCTAACCCTGTGTTAAGTTAACAGTGTTCCTTCCTTCCTGTGTTACCAGTTAACAGTGTTCCTAACCCTAACCCTTCCTGTGTTACCAGTTAACAGTGTTCCTAACCCTAACCCTTCCTGTGTTACCAGTTTCCTAACAGTTAACAGTGTTCCTAACCCTAACCCTTCCTGTGTTACCAGTTAACAGTGTTCCTAACCCTAACCCTTCCTGTGTTACCAGTTAACAGTGTTAACCCTAACCCTTCCTGTGTTACCAGTTAACAGTGTTCCTAACCCTAACCCTTCCTGTGTTACCAGTTAACAGTGTTCCTAACCCTAACCCTTCCTGTGTTACCAGTTAACAGTGTTCCTAAACCCTTCCTGTGTTACCCAGTGTTCCTAACCCTTCCTGTGTTACCAGTTAACAGTGTTCCTAACCCTAACCCTTCCTGTGTTACCAGTTAACAGTGTTCCTAACCCTTCCCTTAACAGTGTTAACCAGTTAACAGTGTTCCTAACCCTAACCCTTCCTGTGTTACCAGTTAACAGTGTTCCTAACCCTAACCCTTCCTGTGTTACCAGTTAACAGTGTTCCTAACCCTAACCCTTCCTGTGTTACCAGTTAACAGTGTTCCTAACCCTTCCTGTGTTTAACAGTTAACAGTTACCAGTTCCTAACCCTAACCCTTCCTGTGTTACCAGTTAACAGTGTTCCTAACCCTAACCCTTCCTGTGTTACCAGTTAACAGTGTTCCTAACCCTAACCCTTCCTGTGTTACCAGTTAACAGTGTTCCTAACCCTAACCCTTCCTGTGTTACCAGTTAACAACCCTTCCTGTGTTACCAGTTAACAGTGTTCCTAACTAACCCTTCCTGTGTTACCAGTTAACAGTGTTCCTAACCCTAACCCTTCCTGTGTTACCAGTTAACAGTGTTCCTAACCCTAACCCTTCCTGTGTTACCAGTTAACAGTGTTCCCCTTCCCTAACCCTTCCTGTGTTACCAGTTAACAGTGTTCCTAACCCTAACCCTTCCTGTGTTACCAGTTAACAGTGTTCCTAACCCTAACCCTTCCTGTGTTACCAGTTAACAGTGTTCCTAACCCTAACCCTTCCTGTGTTACCAGTTAACAGTGTTCCTAACCCTAACCCTTCCTGTGTTACCAGTTAACAGTGTTCCTAACCCTTCCTGTGTTACCAGTTAACCCTAACCCTAACTTCCTGTGTTACCAGTTAACAGTGTTAACCCTAACCCTTCCTGTGTTACCAGTTAACAGTGTTCCTAACCCTTCCTGTTAACAGTGTTCTAACCAGTTAAGTTAACAGTGTTCCCCTAACCCTTCCTGTGTTACCAGTTAACCCTAACCCTTCCTGTGTTACCAGTTAACAGTGTTCCTAACCCTAACCCTTCCTGTGTTACCAGTTAACAGTGTTCCTAACCCTAACCCTTCCTGTGTTACCAGTTAACAGTGTTCCTAACCCTAACCCTTCCTGTGTTACCAGTTAACAGTGTTCCTAACCCTAACCCTTCCTGTGTTACCAGTTAACAGTGTTCCTAACCCTTCCTTCCTGTTACCAGTTAACAGTGTTCCTAACCCTTCCTGTGTTACCAGTTAACAGTGTTCCTAACCCTTCCTGTGTTACCAGTTAACAGTGTTCCTAACCCTAACCCTTCCTGTGTTACCAGTTACCAGTTAACCCTTCCTGTGTTCCAGTTAACCCTAACCCTTCCTGTGTTACCAGTTAACAGTGTTCCTAACCCTAACCCTTCCTGTGTTACCAGTTAACAGTGTTCCTAACCCTAACCCTTCCTGTGTTACCAGTTAACAGTGTTCCTAACCCTAACCCTTCCTGTGTTACCAGTTAACAGTGTTCCTAACCCTAACCCTTCCTGTGTTACCAGTTAACAGTGTTCCTAACCCTAACCCTTCCTGTGTTACCAGTTAACAGTGTTCCTAACCCCTAACCCTTCCTGTGTTACCAGTTAACAGTGTTCCTAACCCTTTCCTGTGTTACCAGTTAACAGTGTTCCTAACCCTGTGTAACCCTTCCTGTGTTACCAGTTAACAGTGTTCCTAACCCTTCCTGTGTTACCAGTTAACAGTGTTCCTAACCCTTCCTGTGTTACCAGTTAACAGTGTTCCTAACCCCCTTCCTGTGTTACCAGTTAACAGTGTTCCTAACCCTTTCCTGTGTTACCAGTTAACAGTGTTCCTAACCCTAACCCTTCCTGTGTTACCAGTTAACAGTGTTCCTAACCCTAACCCTTCCTGTGTTACCAGTTAACAGTGTTCCTAACCCTAACCCTTCCTGTGTTACCAGTTAACAGTGTTCCTAACCCTAACCCTTCCTGTGTTACCAGTTAACAGTGTTCCTAACCCTAACCCTTCCTGTGTTACCAGTTAACAGTGTTCCTAACCCTAACCCTTCCTGTGTTACCAGTTAACAGTGTTCCTAACCCTAACCCTTCCTGTGTTACCAGTTAACAGTGTTCCTAACCCTAACCCTTCCTGTGTTACCAGTTAACAGTGTTCCTAACCCTAACCCTTCCTGTGTTACCAGTTAACAGTGTTCCTAACCCTAACCCTTTCTGTGTTACCAGTTAACAGTGTTCCTAACCCTTCCTGTGTTACCAGTTAACAGTGTTCCTAACCCTTCCTGTGTTACCAGTTAACAGTGTTCCTAACCCTTCCTGTGTTACCAGTTAACAGTGTTCCTAACCCTTCCTGTGTTACCAGTTAACAGTGTTCCTAACCCTTCCTGTGTTACCAGTTAACAGTGTTCCTAACCCTTCCTGTGTTACCAGTTAACAGTGTTCCTAACCCTAACCCTTCCTGTGTTACCAGTTAACAGTGTTCCTAACCCTAACCCTTCCTGTGTTACCAGTTAACAGTGTTCCTAACCCTAACCCTTCCTGTGTTACCAGTTAACAGTGTTCCTAACCCTAACCCTTCCTGTGTTACCAGTTAACAGTGTTCCTAACCCTAACCCTTCCTGTGTTACCAGTTAACAGTGTTCCTAACCCTAACCCTTCCTGTGTTACCAGTTAACAGTGTTCCTAACCCTTCCTGTGTTACCAGTTAACAGTGTTCCTAACCCTTCCTGTGTTACCAGTTAACAGTGTTCCTAACCCTAACCCTTCCTGTGTTACCAGTTAACAGTGTTCCTAACCCTTCCTGTGTTACCAGTTAACAGTGTTCCTAACCTTCCCTTCCTGTGTTACCAGTGTTCTAACCCTTCCTGTGTTACCAGTTAACAGTGTTCCTAACCCTAACCCTTCCTGTGTTACCAGTTAACAGTGTTCCTAACCCTTCCTGTGTTACCAGTTAACAGTGTTCCTAACCCTAACCCTTCCTGTGTTACCAGTTAACAGTGTTCCTAACCCTAACCCTTCCTGTGTTACCAGTTAACAGTGTTCCTAACCCTTCCTGTGTTACCAGTTAACAGTGTTCCCCTAACCCTTCCTGTGTTACCAGTTAACAGTGTTCCTAACCCTTCCTGTGTTACCAGTTAACAGTGTTCCTAACCCTTTCCTGTGTTACCAGTTA
Source organism: Oncorhynchus nerka (assembly GCF_034236695.1). NCBI lineage: Eukaryota > Metazoa > Chordata > Actinopteri > Salmoniformes > Salmonidae > Oncorhynchus > Oncorhynchus nerka. Next base: position 4,707,168 of record NC_088413.1, on the reverse strand, counting down.
ACAGTGTTCCTAACCCTTCCTGTGTTACCAGTTAACAACCCTTCCTGTGTTCCTAACCCTAACCCTTCCTGTGTTACCAGTTAACAGTGTTCCTAACCCTAACCCTTCCTGTGTTACCAGTTAACAGTGTTCCTAACCCTAACCCTTCCTGTGTTACCAGTTAACAGTGTTCCCCTAACCCTTCCTGTGTTACCAGTTAACAGTGTTCCTAACCCTAACCCTTCCTGTGTTACCAGTTAACAGTGTTCCTAACCCTAACCCTTCCTGTGTTACCAGTTAACAGTGTTCCTAACCCTAACCCTTCCTGTGTTACCAGTTAACAGTGTTCCTAACCCTAACCCTTCCTGTGTTACCAGTTAACAGTGTTCCTAACCCTAACCCTTCCTGTGTTACCAGTTAACAGTGTTCCTAACCCTTCCTGTGTTACCAGTTAACAGTGTTCCTAACCCTAACCCTTCCTGTGTTACCAGTTAACAGTGTTCCTAACCCTTCCTGTGTTACCAGTTAACAGTGTTCCTAACCCTAACCCTTCCTGTGTTACCAGTTAACAGTGTTCCTAACCCTAACCCTTCCTGTGTTACCAGTTAACAGTGTTCCTAACCCTTCCTGTGTTACCAGTTAACAGTGTTCCTAACCCTAACCCTTCCTGTGTTACCAGTTAACAGTGTTCCTAACCCTAACCCTTCCTGTGTTACCAGTTAACAGTGTTCCTAACCCTAACCCTTCCTGTGTTACCAGTTAACAGTGTTCCTAACCCTAACCCTTCCTGTGTTACCAGTTAACAGTGTTCCTAACCCTTCCTGTGTTACCAGTTAACAGTGTTCCTAACCCTTCCTGTGTTACCAGTTAACAGTGTTCCTAACCCTTCCTGCTTTGTCAGGAGACACACACCGTTTTACGACATTGAGCAGAGAGAGAGAGGGGGGTGTGTGGGGGGGTTGGCTGGAGAGAGGCAGGCAGAGAGGCAGGCAGAGAGAGAGAGAGACGACATGGTTGCATTACTGAGGGAATATACACGCTACTGTGTGTGTGTGGGGGGGGATGGCTGTGTGTGTCTCGCTGTGTCCCAGTTTTAACTAAGGCTCCTTGGCCGAGAGAGGCAGGCAGAGAGAGGCAGGCAGAGAGAGGCAGGCAGAGAGAGGCAGGCAGAGAGAGGCAGGCATTGGCTGAAAACAGGGCTCTGCTTTAGTTGGTGTGTGTGTATATGAGGGGGGCTCAGTCAGCCGTTCTAACCGCTGTTCCATCGGCCTTCTCCTTTTCTCCATTACAACACTATAGTAGAGCATCAGTCAGACATGGCCTGGTCTCCATTACAACACTGTAGTAGAGCATGGCCTGGTCTCCATTACAACACTGTAGTAGAGCATCAGTCAGACATGACCTGGTCTCCATTACAACACTGTAGTAGAGCATGGCCTGGTCTCCATTACAACACTGTAGTAGAGCATGGCCTGGTCTCCATTACAACACTGTAGTAGAGCATCAGTCAGACATGGCCTGGTCTCCATTACAACACTGTAGTAGAGCATGGCCTGGTCTCCATTACAACACTGTAGTAGAGCATGGCCTGGTCTCCATTACAACACTGTAGTAGAGCATCAGTCAGACATGGCCTGGTCTCCATTACAACACTGTAGTAGAGCATGGCCTGGTCTCCATTACAACACTATAGTAGAGCATCAGTCAGACATGACCTGGTCTCCATTACAACACTGTAGTAGAGCATGGCCTGGTCTCCATTACAACACTGTAGTAGAGCATGGCCTGGTCTCCATTACAACACTGTAGTAGAGCATCAGTCAGACATGGCCTGGTCTCCATTACAACACTATAGTAGAGCATCAGTCAGACATGGCCTGGTCTCCATTACAACACTGTAGTAGAGCATGGCCTGGTCTCCATTACAACACTGTAGTAGAGCATGGCCTGGTCTCCATTACAACACTGTAGTAGAGCATGGCCTGGTCTCCATTACAACACTGTAGTAGAGCATGGCCTGGTCTCCATTACAACACTGTAGTAGAGCATGGCCTGGTCTCCATTATAACACTGTAGTAGAGCATGGCCTGGTCTCCATTACAACACTGTAGTAGAGCATCAGTCAGACATGGCCTGGTCTCCATTACAACACTATAGTAGAGCATGGCCTGGTCTCCATTACAACACTGTAGTAGAGCATGGCCTGGTCTCCATTATAACACTGTAGTAGAGCATGGCCTGGTCTCCATTACAACACTGTAGTAGAGCATGGCCTGGTCTCCATTACAACACTGTAGTAGAGCATCAGTCAGACATGACCTGGTCTCCATTACAACACTATAGTAGAGCATCAGTCAGACATGACCTGGTCTCCATTACAACACTATAGTAGAGCATCAGTCAGACATGGCCTGGTCTCCATTACAACACTGTAGTAGAGCATGGCCTGGTCTCCATTACAACACTGTAGTAGAGCATCAGTCAGACATGGCCTGGTCTCCATTACAACACTATAGTAGAGCATCAGTCAGACATGACCTGGTCTCCATTACAACACTGTAGTAGAGCATGGCCTGGTCTCCATTACAACACTGTAGTAGAGCATCAGTCAGACATGGCCTGGTCTCCATTACAACACTATAGTAGAGCATGACCTGGTCTCCATTACAACACTGTAGTAGAGCATGACCTGGTCTCCATTACAACACTATAGTAGAGCATGACTGGTCTCCATTACAACACTGTAGTAGAGCATCAGTCAGACATGGCCTGGTCTCCATTACAACACTGTAGTAGAGCATGGCCTGGTCTCCATTACAACACTGTAGTAGAGCATGGCCTGGTCTCCATTACAACACTGTAGTAGAGCATCAGTCAGACATGACCTGGTCTCCATTACAACACTGTAGTAGAGCATGGCCTGGTCTCCATTACAACACTGTAGTAGAGCATGGCCTGGTCTCCATTACAACACTGTAGTAGAGCATGGCCTGGTCTCCATTACAACACTGTAGTAGAGCATGGCCTGGTCTCCATTACAACACTGTAGTAGAGCATCAGTCAGACATGGCCTGGTCTCCATTACAACACTATAGTAGAGCATCAGTCAGACATGACCTGGTCTCCATTACAACACTGTAGTAGAGCATGGCCTGGTCTCCATTACAACACTGTAGTAGAGCATGGCCTGGTCTCCATTACAACACTATAGTAGAGCATCAGTCAGACATGGCCTGGTCTCCATTACAACACTGTAGTAGAGCATGGCCTGGTCTCCATTACAACACTGTAGTAGAGCATGGCCTGGTCTCCATTACAACACTGTAGTAGAGCATGGCCTGGTCTCCATTATAACACTGTAGTAGAGCATGGCCTGGTCTCCATTACAACACTGTAGTAGAGCATGGCCTGGTCTCCATTACAACACTGTAGTAGAGCATCAGTCAGACATGACCTGGTCTCCATTACAACACTATAGTAGAGCATCAGTCAGACATGACCTGGTCTCCATTACAACACTATAGTAGAGCATCAGTCAGACATGGCCTGGTCTCCATTACAACACTGTAGTAGAGCATGGCCTGGTCTCCATTACAACACTGTAGTAGAGCATCAGTCAGACATGGCCTGGTCTCCATTACAACACTATAGTAGAGCATCAGTCAGACATGACCTGGTCTCCATTACAACACTGTAGTAGAGCATGGCCTGGTCTCCATTACAACACTGTAGTAGAGCATCAGTCAGACATGGCCTGGTCTCCATTACAACACTATAGTAGAGCATGACCTGGTCTCCATTACAACACTGTAGTAGAGCATGACCTGGTCTCCATTACAACACTATAGTAGAGCATGACCTGGTCTCCATTACAACACTGTAGTAGAGCATCAGTCAGACATGGCCTGGTCTCCATTACAACACTGTAGTAGAGCATGGCCTGGTCTCCATTACAACACTGTAGTAGAGCATGGCCTGGTCTCCATTACAACACTGTAGTAGAGCATCAGTCAGACATGACCTGGTCTCCATTACAACACTGTAGTAGAGCATGGCCTGGTCTCCATTACAACACTGTAGTAGAGCATGGCCTGGTCTCCATTACAACACTGTAGTAGAGCATGGCCTGGTCTCCATTACAACACTGTAGTAGAGCATGGCCTGGTCTCCATTACAACACTGTAGTAGAGCATCAGTCAGACATGGCCTGGTCTCCATTACAACACTATAGTAGAGCATCAGTCAGACATGACCTGGTCTCCATTACAACACTGTAGTAGAGCATGGCCTGGTCTCCATTACAACACTGTAGTAGAGCATGGCCTGGTCTCCATTACAACACTATAGTAGAGCATCAGTCAGACATGGCCTGGTCTCCATTACAACACTGTAGTAGAGCATGGCCTGGTCTCCATTACAACACTGTAGTAGAGCATCAGTCAGACATGGCCTGGTCTCCATTACAACACTGTAGTAGAGCATCAGTCAGAGTAGGCAAGTTGGGAACAAGTTCTCATTTACAATTGCGACCTGGCCAAGATAAAGCAAAGCAGTTCGACAGATACAACGACACAGAGTTACACATGGAGTAAAACAAACATACAGTCAATAATACAGTATAAACAAGTCTATATATGATGTGAGCAAATGAGGTGAGAAGGGAGGTAAAGGCAAAAAAGGCCATGGTGGCAAAGTAAATACAATATAGCAAGGAAAACACTGGGATGGTAGATTTGCAGTGGAAGAATGAGCAAAGTAGAAATAAAAAGAATGGGGTGCAAAGGAGCAAAATAAATAAATTAATTAAATACAGTTGGGAAAGAGGTAGTTGTTTGGGCTAAATTATAGGTGGGCTATGTACAGGTGCAGTAATCTGTGAGCTGCTCTGACAGCTGGTGCTTAAAGCTAGTGAGGGAGATAAGTGTTTCCAGTTTCAGAGATTTTTGTAGTTCATTCCAGTCATTGGCAGCAGAGAACTGGAAGGAGAGGCGGCCAAAGAAAGAATTGGTTTTGGGGGTGACTAGAGAGATATACCTGCTGGAGCGTGTGCTACAGGTGGGAGATGCTATGGTGACCAGCGAGCTGAGATAAGGGGGGACTTTACCTAGCAGGGTCTTGTCGATGACATGGAGCCAGTGGGTTTGGCGACGAGTATGAAGCGAGGGCCAGCCAACGAGAGCGTACAGGTCGCAATGGTGGGTAGTATATGGGGCTTTGGTGACAAAACGGATTGCACTGTGATAGACTGCATCCAATTTATTGAGTAGGGTATTGGAGGCTATTTTGTAAATGACATCGCCAAAGTCGAGGATTGGTAGGATGGTCAGTTTTACAAGGGTATGTTTGGCAGCATGAGTGAAGGATGCTTTGTTGCGAAATAGGAAGACAATTCTAGATTGGCCTGGTCTCCAGGGCCCTCGGAGTGTGGTGTCAGGAAAATAACCTCACACTCAACGTCAACAAAACTAAGGAGATGATTGTGGACTTCAGGAAACAGCAGAGGGAACACCCCCCTATCCACATCGATGGATCAGTAGTGGAGAGGGTAGCAAGTTTTAAGTTCCTCGGCATACACATCACAGACAAACTGAATTGGTCCACTCACACTGACAGCGTCGTGAAGAAGGCGCAGCAGCGCCTCTTCAACCTCAGGAGGCTGAAGAAATTCGGCTTGTCACCAAAAGCACTCACAAACTTCTACAGATGCACAATTGAGAGCATCCTGGCGGGCTGTATCACCGCCTGGTACGGCAACTGCTCCGCCCTCAACCGTAAGGCTCTCCAGAGGGTAGTGAGGTCTGCACAACGCATCACCGGGGGCAAACTACCTGCCCTCCAGGACACCTACACCACCCGATGTTACAGGAAGGCCATAAAGATCATCAAGGACATCAACCACCCGAACCACTGCCTGTTCACCCCGCTATCATCCAGAAGGCGAGGTCAGTACAGGTGCATCAAAGCTGGGACCGAGAGACTGAAAAACAGCTTCTATCTCAAGGCCATCAGACTGTTAAACAGCAATCACTAACATTGAGTGGCTGCTGCCAACACACTGTCATTGACACTGACCCAACTCCAGCCACTTTAATAATGGGAATTGATGGGAAATGATGTAAATATATCACTAGCCACTTTAAACAATGCTACCTTATATAATGTTACTTACCCTACATTATTCATCTCATATGCATATGTATATACTGTACTCTAGATCATCGACTGCATTCTTATGTCACTAGCCACTTTAACTATGCCACTTTGTTTACTTTGTCTACATACTCATCTCATATGTATATACTGTACTCGATACCATCTACTGTATGCTGCTCTGTACCATCACTCATTCATATATCCTTATGTACATATTCCTTATCCCCTTACACTGTGTATAAGACAGTAGTTTTGGAATTGTTAGTTAGATTACTTGTTGGTTATCACTGCATTGTCGGAACTAGAAGCACAAGCATTTCGCTACACTCGCATTAACATCTGCTAACCATGTGTATGTGACAAATAAAATTTGATTTGATTTGATTTGATTTGATTTAACTTTGGATTGGAGATATTTGATATGGGTCTGGAAGGAGAGTTTACAGTCTAACCAGACACCTAAGTATTTGTAGTTGTCCACGTATTCTAAGGCAGAGCCGTCCAGAGTAGTGATGTTGGACAGGCGGGTAGGTGCAGGTAGCGATCGGTTGAAGAGCATGCATTTAGTTTTACTTGTATTTAAGAGCAATTGGAGGCCACGGAAGGAGAGTTGTATGGCATTGAAGCTTGCCTGGAGGGTTGTTAACACAGTGTCCAAAGAAGGGCCAGAAGTATACAGAATGGTGTCGTCTGCGTAGAGGTGGATCAGAGACTCACCAGCAGCAAGAGCGGCCTCATTGATGTATACAGAGAAGAGAGTCGGTCCAAGAATTGAACCCTGTGGCACCCCCATAGAGACTGCCAGAGGTCCGGACAGCAGACCCTCCGATTTGACACACTGAACTCTATCAGAGAAGTAGTTGGTGAACCAGGCGAGGCAATCATTTGAGAAACCGAGGCTGTCGAGTCTGCCGATGAGGATGTGGTGATTGACAGAGTCGAAAGCCTTGGCCAGATCAATGAATACGGCTGCACAGTAATGTTTCTTATCGATGGCGGTTAAGATATCGTTTAGGACCTTGAGCGTGGCTGAGGTGCACCCATGACCAGCTCTGAAACCTGATTGCATAGCAGAGAAGGTATGGTGAGATTCGAAATGGTCGGTAATCTGTTTGTTGACTTGTCTTTCGAAGACCTTAGAAAGGCATGGTAGGATAGATATAGGTCTGTAGCAGTTTGGGTCAAGAGTGTCCCCCCCTTTGAAGAGGGGGATGACCGCAGCTGCTTTCCAATCTTTTGGAATCTCAGACGACACGAAAGAGAGGTTGAACAGGCTAGTAATAGGGGTGGCAACAATTTCGGCAGATAACTTTAGAGAGAAAGGGTCCAGATTGTCTAGCCCGGCTGATTTGTAGGGGTCCAGATTTTGCAGCTCTTTCAGAACATCAGCTGATTTGGGAGAAGGAGAAATGGGGAAGGCTTGGGCGAGTTGCTGTTGGGGGTGCAGTGCTGTTGACCGGGGTAGGAGTAGCCAGGTGGAAAGCATGACCAGCCGTAGAAAAATGCTTATTGAAATTCTCAATTATGGTGGATTTATCAGTGTTGACAGTGTTTCCTATCTTCAGTGCAGTGGGCAGCTGGGAGGAGGTGTTCTTATTCTCCATGGACTTTACAGTGTCCCAGATGAATGTACTTTGGTGTGAAAAGTGCAAATCAATCGCAGAACAACAGGAAAGGACTCTGTGAAGATGCTGGAGGAAAAAGGTACAAAAGTATCTATATACACAGTAAAACAAGTCCTATATCGATATAACCTGAAAGTCCGCTCATCAAGCAAGAAGCCACTGCTCCAAAACCGCCATAAAAAAATCCAGACTATGGTTTGCAACTGCACATGGGGGCAAAGATCGTACTTTTTGGAGAAATGTCCTCTGGTCTGATAAAATACAAATTTAACTGTTTGGCCTTAATGACCATCGTTATGTTTGGAGGAAAAGGGGGAAAGGGGGGCTTGCAAGCCGAAGAACACCATCCCAACCGTGAAGCACGGGGGTGGTAGCGTCATGTTGTGGCGGTGCTTTGCTGCAGGAGGGACTGGTACACTTCACAAAATAGATGGCTTCATGAGGATGGAAAATTATGTGGATATATTGAAGCAACATCTCAAGACATCAGTCAGGAATTTAAAGCTTGGTCGCAAATGGTTCTTCCAAATGGACAATGACCCCAAGCATACTTTCAAAGCAAAATGGCTTAAGGACAACAAAGTCAAGGAATTGGGGTGGCCATCAGAAAGCCCTGATCTCAACCCTACAGAAAATTTGTGGGCAGAACTGAAAAAGCGTGTGCGGGCAAGGAGGCCTACAAACCTGACTCGGTTACACCAGCTCTGTCAGGAGGAATGGGCCGAAATTCCCACTTATTGTGGGAAGCTTGTGGAAGGATACCCAAACGTTTGACCCTAATTGAGGGTATGTAAACTTCTGACCCACTGGGAATGTGATGAAAGAAATAAAAGCTGAAATTAATCATTCTCTCTACTATTATTCTGACATTTCACATTCTTAAAATAAAGTGGTGATCCTAACTGACCTAAGACAGGGATTTTACTAGGATTAAATATCAGGAATTGTGAAAAACTGAGTTTAAATGTATTTGGCAAAGGTGTGTGTGTCACACCCTGACCTAACCAAAATAATAAAGAAAACAAAGGCCAGGGCGTGACAGTAAACTTCCGACTTCAACTGTATATACTACAAAATATATCTAGCTCTCCTCTGTCTCTGTCTCTGTAGCTTCTCCTTAATTTAGGAAGAAATGAATGTGTAAAAACCTGTTCAACTATTGTCTTTCTCTCTCTTTGCTAGAGAGATGCTTTCAGTACTAGATTCATACTCTGATCCTTTGATTGGGTGGACAACATGTCAGTTCATGCTGCAAGAGCTCTGATAGGTTGGAGGACGTCCTCTGGAAGTTGTCATAATTACTGTGTAAGTCTATGGAAGTGAGTGAAAACCATGAGCCTCTTAGGTTTTGTATTGAATTCAATGTACCCAGAGGAGGACAGACACTAGCTGTCCTCCGGCTACACCATGGTGCTACCCTACAGAGTACTGGTGAGGCTACTGTAGACCTTCATTGCAAAACAACAGTGTGTTCTAATCAATTATTTGGTGATGTGAATATATTCAGTATAGTTTTATCTAAAAAATATAACTTTTTTAATGTTTCACTATTTTTATTTTTATGAAATTCACTGAGTAGGATGGTCCTTCCCTTCCTCCTCTGAGGAGCCTCCACTGATGGACATCCATCCACCAACTCAGTCCACAAAACCCCAGCCTACTTGATGGCAATAGCGCTCACTTTTCCCCCTAGTGACAGGTTTTGAAAGCAATGCCCCATGTCCTCGGGACATGGCTAGACGTCCAATTTCTTGGTCAATCTTGAACGACCTGGCTGGTTCTCTGTAAGGTGAGAGCAGCGGGTGAAGTAAGAGAGAACTTAGAGGAGAGGCTGGACCTGCTCTCTCTTCTGACCAACCGTCCTACAAACAGGCAGCGGACTGCCCCAAGCATCATGCAGGATACCCTCATCTCTCCACCCCTTCACTCCCCTGCCCGTGTGTGTGTGTTACTCACAGCAGTTGGTGACAGCGAAGCTGTTGGCAACCACCAGGTTGTCTATGTGAGGAGAGGCTGGACCTGCTCTCTCTTCTGACCAACCGTCCTACAAACAGGCAGCGGACTGCCCCAAGCATCATGCAGGGTACCCTCATCTCTCCACCCCTTCACTCCCCTGCCCGTGTGTGTGTGTTACTCACAGCAGTTGGTGACAGCGAAGCTTTTGGCAACCTCCAGGTTGTCTATGTGAGGAGAGGCTGGACCTGCTCTCTCTTCTGACCAACCGTCCTACAAACAGGCAGCGGACTGCCCCAAGCATCATGCAGGGTACCCTCATCTCTCCACCCCTTCACTCCCCTGCCCGTGTGTGTCTGTGTGTGTCTGTGTGTGTGTGTTACTCACAGCAGTTGGTGACAGCGAAGCTGTTGGCAACCTCCAGGTTGTCTATGTGAGGAGAGGCTGGACCTGCTCTCTCTTCTGACCAACCGTCCTACAAACAGGCAGCGGACTGCCCCAAGCATCATGCAGGGTACCCTCATCTCTCCACCCCTTCACTCCCCTGCCTGTGTGTGTCTGTGTGTGTCTGTGTGTGTCTGTGTGTGTTACTCACAGCAGTTGGTGACAGCGAAGCTGTTGGCAACCTCCAGGTTGTCTATGTGAGGAGTGAGGCGGAAGTCCTGGGTTCCATACTGGACCATTCCAATCCGGAACGCACTATACTCCTGGTCAGCACCGCGTGGGAACAGCCCTCCTACACACACACACACACACACACACACACACACACACACACACACACACACACACACACACACACACACACAGAGAACCCCCCCACACACACAAGGAGAATGTTTAGCTGGATATCTAGCTGGTCTGGCAGTTCTCTGGGAGAATGTTTAGCTGGATATCTAGCCGGTCTGGCAGTACTCTGGGAGAATGTTTAGCTGGATATCTAGCCGGTCTGGCAGTACTCTGGGAGAATGTTTAGCTGGATATCTAGCCGGTCTGGCAGTACTCTGGGAGAATGTTTAGCTGGATATCTAGCTAGTCTGGCAGTTCTCTGGGAGAATGTTTAGCTGAATATCTAGCTGGTCTGGCAGTTCTCTGGGAGAATGTTTAGCTGGTTATCTAGCTAGTCTGGCAGTTCTCTGGGAGAATGTTTAGCTAGATATCTAGCCGGTCTGGCAGTACTCTGGGAGAATGTTTAGCTGGATATCTAGCTAGTCTGGCAGTACTCTGGGAGAATGTTTAGCTGGATATCTAGCCGGTCTGGCAGTTCTCTGGGAGAATGTTTAGCTGGATATCTAGCTAGTCTGGCAGTACTCTGGGAGAATGTTTAGCTGGATATCTAGCCGGTCTGGCAGTACTCTGGGAGAATGTTTAGCTGGATATCTAGGCAGTCTGGCAGTACAGTCTGATTCTGTCTGTATGAAACAGAGGGAATGTCTAGAAACACTCTGATTCTGTCTGTATTAAACAGAGGGAATGTTTAGAAACACTCTGATTCTGTCTGTATTAAACAGAGAGAATGTTTAGAACCACTCTGATTCTGTCTGTATTAAACAGAGAGAATGTTTAGAACCACTCTGATTCTGTCTGTATTAAACAGAGGGAATGTTTAGAAACACTCTGATTCTGTTTGTATTAAACAGAGGGAATGTTTAGAACCACTCTGATTCTGTCTGTATTAAACAGAGAGAATGTTTAGAACCACTCTGATTCTGTCTGTATTAAACAGAGAATGTTTAGAACCACTCTGATTCTGTCTGTATTAAACAGAGAGAATGTCTAGAAACACTCTGATTCTGTCTGTATTAAACAGAGGGAATGTCTAGAAACACTCTGATTCTGTCTGTATTAAACAGAGAGAATGTTTAGAACCACTCTGATTATGTCTGTATTAAACAGAGAGAATGTTTAGAAACACTCTGATTCTGTCTGTATTAAACAGAGGGAATGTTTAGAACCACTCTGATTCTGTCTGTATTAAACAGAGAGAATGTTTAGAACCACTCTGATTCTGTCTGTATTAAACAGAGAGAATGTCTAGAAACACTCTGATTCTGTCTGTATTAAACAGAGGGAATGTCTAGAAACACTCTGATTCTGTCTGTATTAAACAGAGGGAATGTTTAGAAACACTCTGATTCTGTCTGTATTAAACAGAGAGAATGTTTAGAAACACTCTGATTCTGTCTGTATTAAACAGAGGGAATGTTTAGAACCACTCTGATTCTGTCTGTATTAAACAGAGGGAATGTTTAGAAACACTCTGATTCTGTTTGTATTAAACAGAGAGAATGTTTAGAACCACTCTGATTCTGTCTGTATTAAACAGAGGGAATGTTTAGAACCACTCTGATTCTGTCTGTATTAAACAGAGAGAATGTTTGAAACATCTGTAAAACAGCTACATATTTCCATGACCAGCCATATTGAACTGAAACAGCCATATTGAACTGAAACAGCCCTATTGAACTGAAACAGCCCTATTGAACTGAAACAGCCATATTGAACTGAAACAGCCATATTGAACTGAAACAGCCCTATTGACCTGAAACAGCCATATTATACTGAAACTGCCATATTGAACTGAAACAGCCCTATTGAACTGAAACAGCCATATTGAACTGAAACAGCCATATTGAACTGAAACAGCCCTATTGAACTGAAACAGCCAGCCATATTGAACTGGAACAGCCATATTGAACTGAAACAGCCACATTGAACTGAAACAGCCATATTGAACTGAAACAGCCATATTGAACTGAAACAGCCATATTGAACTGAAACAGCCCTATTGAACTGAAACAGCCCTATTGAACTGAAACAACCATATTGAACTGAAACAGCCATATTGAACTGAAACAGCCCTATTGAACTGAAACAGCCATATTGAACTGAAACAACCACATTGAACTGAAACAGCCATATTGAACTGAAACAGACATATTGAACTGAAACATCCATATTGAACTGAAACAGCCATATTGAACTGAAACAGCCATATTGAACTGAAACAACCATATTGAACTGAAACAGCCATATTGAACTGAAACAGCCCTATTGACCTGAAACAGCCATATTATACTGAAACTGCCATCCATATCTAACTGAAACAGCCATATTGAACTGAAACTGCCATTCATATTGAACTGAAACAGACTTCCATATCTAACTCAAACAGCCATATTGAACTGAAACAGCCATATTGAACTGAAACAGCCATATTGAACTTAAACTGCCATTCATATTGAACTGAAACAGACTTCCATATCTATCTCAAACAGCTATATTGAACTGAAACAGCCTTTCATATCTAACTGAAACAGCCATATTGAACCAAAACAGCCATCATATATATAACTCAAACAGCCATATTGAACTGAAACAGCCATCCCATATATAACTCAAACAGCCACATTGAACTGAAACAGCCTTCCATATCTAACTCAAACAGCCATATTGAACTGAAACTGCCATTCATATCTAAATCAAACAGCCATATTGAACAGAAACTGCCATTGATATTAAACTGAAACAGCTTTCCATACCTAACTGAAACAGCCATATTGAACTGAAACAGCCTTCCATACCTAACTGAAACAGCCATATTGAACTGAAACAGCCATATTGAACTGAAACAGCCATATTGAACTGAAACAGCCATATTGAACTGAAACAGCCTTCCATACCTAACTGAAACAGCCATATTGAACTGAAACAGCCATATTGAACTGAAACAGCCATATTGAACTGAAACAGCCTTCCATACCTAACTGAAACAGCCATATTGAACTGAAACAGCCATATTGAACTGAAACAGCCATATTGAACTGAAACAGCCATATTGAACTGAAACAGCCTTCCATACCTAACTCAAACAGCCATATTGAACTGAAACAGCCTTCCATATTGACGTCACACCACCTTCGCTTTGGCTCCCCCTCCTGTCCAGTTCAGGTGTTCGGCGTCACCTGCCTTCTAGCTGCTGCTGAACCTGCTGATGGAAAACGCCCTTCATCAACCCCGGACTTGTCTCGTCATCATTACACGCACCTGGTTCCAATCTTCACTTTATCACTGTATATATACTCCCTCTGTCATTTGTCTTTGTCGGTCATTGTCCATGTTGCTTGTTTTCCTGAGAGGATTCTATCCTACTATTCCTGAGTATTTTATTATTTATCACTTTGGGTTTCATCATGCCTCCTGCCTACTCCTCTCTAAACCAGTGACTGCCTCCTGCCTACTCCTCTCTACACGTGTGAATGCCTCCTGCCTACTCCTCTCTAAACCAGTGACTGCCTCCTGCCTACTCCTCTCTAAACCTGTGACTGCCTCCTGCCTACTCCTCTCTAAACCAGTGACTGCCTCCTGCCTACTCCTCTCTAAACCTGTGACTGCCTCCTGCCTACTCCTCTCTACACTTGTGACAGAATGACCGACCCAAGAGAACAGGAAGCAGCAGGACATCCCAACCTCTCCACTATAGGAGCTCCTACACCACGACTCATGCCTGGAGCACCTAGGGACTGCCATGGACGAGTTGCTCCAGACCGTACACCAGCTACAGGCTACACCACCACCTTCCCAGCTCTGCACGGTCGTTCCAGCCACCCCACCACCATCTACATCACCCAGTCTGATCAGCAACGTCCACCTGCCCCTCCCCGAGTGGTTTGACGGCACCCAAGCTCACTGTATGGGGTTTCTTCTGCTGTGTGACCTGGCATTGGTGATCTCGGTGCTGACAGTCCGGGCTCTGGAGTGGGTGCCCGTCATCGCCTATCCCGGGGGTTCGGGTCTTTTCCAGGAACCTCCAGCGAGACTGAGCCCATGGAGGTGGGCACGACGCACCTTGTCCCCAAGGAACGTCAACACCGCCGTCAACAGGGTCTCTGCTCATACTGCGACGAGTCGGACCACCCCTGGAATACCTGTTCCAGAAGGAGAAACAGGCGAGGAAGCGACAGGCCGAGGAGCACTCCGGCACCTTCCCAGGTAGGCATGGCCGTGCCTTGCTCCTCTCTGTCCACCCAGCCCGTCCTCCTTTCTGTCACCTTCCCGGACTAGTAGACTCAGGTTCTGCAGGTAATTTCCTAGACCGGCCAGTGGCCTTATCATTACCCATTCCTCTAGTCCCTTTACAACCCCCTATCCCAGTCCATGTCCTAGACAACTGTCCCCTAGGAACAGGACTGGTGTGCCAGACCACGATTCCCATTTCCATCACAGTTGCTCACAACCACCATGAAAGCATCACTTTCCTCATCTTAGACTCTCCTGCACACCCCGCAGTTTTAGGTTTCCCCTGGTTACAGTTGCATAACCCCAGAATATCGTGGACAGAAAGGTTGTTGGGTTGGTTGCAGGAGTGTCAAGGGAGGTGTCTCTCTGTGTCTATCTGTGCCACCTCTGTGGAAAGTCCGGACCTGGCCACCCACGTCCCTATCCCGGAGGAGTACCGGGACCTACAGGTGGCTTTTTCGAAGACTCATGCCACATTCCTGCCCCCTCATTGCCCATCGGACTGCACTATCGACCTACTGCCTGGTTCCACTGGATCAACGCCTAAACTCCATCCATGCGCCTTCTACTCACGGAAGCTGTCTCCTGCGGGGGCGGAATTACGATGTGGGGGATCGTGAGTTGCTGGCCGTCGAGACATGGCGGCACTGGCTGGAGGGTGCACAACACCCATTCATTGTCTGGATGGACCACGGGAACCTAGAGTATATTCAAGCAGCGAAGAGGCTGAACCCACGTCAGGCCAGGAGGGCCCTATTACTCGCCAGGTTTGACTTTACCCTCTCCTACAGGCCGGGATCTAAGAATGTCAAGGTTGATGCGTTGTCCTGGGAACAGAACATGGAAGGGAGAACACCCACGTGGGCGGGGCCCGGCTCCGTCCGCAGCCTGTTGGTCTCACGGCGTCATGTCTCTCCAGTACCTGGTCGACTGAGAGGGGTACGGTCCCGAAGAGTGGTGCTGGGTTCCGGACATCCTGGACCGTTCTCCCATTCGGGAGGCGGCGTCCCGACCGACCTGCACGTGTCTCTGGGGTCGTCCCCAATGTCAGCGGCGCCCTGCTGCTGGGGCAGCCCTCAGGATGGGGTACTGACACACCAGCCTTCGCTTGGCTCCCCCTCCTGTCCAGCTCAGGCGTTCGGCGTCGCCGGGCTGTATCACAACCGGCTGTGATTGGTAGCCCCATAGGCCGGTGCACAATTGGCCCAGTGTCGTCCCGGTTATGCCATCATTGTAAATAAGAATTTGTTCTTAACTGACTTGCCTAGTTAAATAAAGGTTCAATTAAACATTTAATGTAAAAAAGCTGCTGCCGAACCTGCTGCTGGCAAACGCCCTTCATCAACCCCGGGCTTGTCTCGTCATCATTACCCGCACCTGGTTCCAATCCCCACTATCACTGTATATATACTCCCTCTGTCATTTGTCTTTGTCGGTCATTGTCCATGTTGCTTGTTTTCCTGAGAGGAATCTCTCCTACTATTCCTGAGGACTTTATTATTTATCACTTTGGGTTTCATCCCACTTTTAGAAATGGTGCTTTAATAAATTCTGTAGTTCTAAACCTGCGACTGCCTCCTGCCTACACCTCTCCAAACTTGTGACAATTGAACTGAAACAGATATCCATATCTAACTGAAACAGCCATATTGAACTGAAACAGCCATATTGAACTGAAACAGCCATATTGAACTGAAACAGCCATGTTGAACTGAAACAGCTATCCACATTGAACTGAAACAGCTATCCATATTGAACTGAAACAGATATCCATATCTAACTGAAACAACCATATTGAACTGAAACAGCCATATTGAACTGAAACAGCTATCCACATTGAACTGAAACAGCTATCCACATTGAACTGAAACAGCCATATTGAACTGAAACAGCCATATTGAACTGAAATAGCCATATTGAACTGAAATAGCCATATTGAACTGAAACAGCTGTCCAGATTGAACTGAAACAGCCATATTGAACTGAAATAGCCATATTGAACTGAAACAGCTGTCCAGATTGAACTGAAACAGCCATATTGAACTGAAACTGCCATGCATAATGAACTGAAACTGCCATGCATAATGAACTGAAACTGCCATGCATAATGAACTGAAACTGCCATTCATAATGAACTGAAACTGCCATGCATAATGAACTGAAACAGCCATGCATAATGAACTGAAACTGCCATTCATAATGAACTGAAACTGCCATGCATAATGAACTGAAACTGCCATTCATAATGAACTGAAACTGCCATGCATAATGAACTGAAACTGCCATTCATAATGAACTGAAACTGCCATGCATAATGAACTGAAACTGCCATGCATAATGAACTGAAACTGCCATGCATAATGAACTGAAACTGCCATTCATAATGAACTGAAACTGCCATGCATAATGAACTGAAACTGCCATGCATAATGAACTGAAACTGCCATTCATAATGAACTGAAACTGCCATGCATAATGAACTGAAACTGCCATTCATAATGAACTGAAACTGCCATTCATAATGAACTGAAACTGCCATGCATAATGAACTGAAACTGCCATGCATAATGAACTGAAACTGCCATTCATAATGAACTGAAACGGCCATCCACATTTAACTGAACAGACACATTTAATTGAAATAGATATATTGAACTAAAACTGACATATTGAACTGAAACAGACCTATTTAACTATCAGTCTATGAGAAGTCACTGTGAGGTTGTCTGGAACAGGCCTTGAATCCCTGACTGCTGTTACTGTATAATGAACTAAACTCCATAATAATACTGAATAATGAACTAATCCAGGCCTGGTATAATGACCCAGTTCTGTAACTCCTAATCAATGAACCTGGTATGATACCCAGTTCTGTGAACTAATCCTAATCAAGGCCTGGTATGATACCCAGTTCTGTAATAATCCTAATCAAGGCCTGCATATGATACCCAGTTCTGTAATAATCCTAATCAAGGCCTGGTTCATGATACCCAGTTCTGTAATAATCCTAATTAAGGCCTGGTATGAACTACCCAGTTCTGTAATAATCCTAATAATACCAATAATAATCCTAATCAAGGCCTGGTATGATACCCAGTTCTGTAATAATCCTAATCAAGGCCTGGTATGATACCCAGTTCTGTAATAATCCTAATCAAGGCCTGGTATGATACCCAGTTCTGTAATAATCCTAATCAAGGCCTGGTATGATACCCAGTTCTGTAATAATCCTAATAATACCAATAATAATCCTAATCAAGGCCTGGTATGATACCCAGTTCTGTAATAATCCTAATCAAGGCCTGGTATGATACCCAGTTCTGTAATAATCCTAATCAAGGCCTGGTATGATACCCAGTTCTGTAATAATCCTAATCAAGGCCTGGTATGATACCCAGTTCTGTAATAATCCTAATAATACCAATAATCCTAATCAAGGCCTGGTATGATACCCAGTTCTGTAATAATCCTAATTAAGGCCTGGTATGATACCCAGTTCTGTAATAATCCTAATCAAGGCCTGGTATGATACCCAGTTCTGTAATAATCCTAATCCAGGCCTGGTATGATACCCAGTTCTGTAATAATCCTAATAATACCAATAAGAATCCTAATCCAGGCCTGGTATGATACCCAGTTCTGTAATAATCCTAATCCAGGCCTGGTATGATACCCAGTTCTGTAATAATCCTAATTAAGGCCTGGTATGATACCCAGTTCTGTAATAATCCTAATAATACCAATAATAATCCTAATCCAGGCCTGGTATGATACCCAGTTCTGTAATAATCCTAATTAAGGCCTGGTATGATACCCAGTTCTGTAATAATCCTAATAATACCAATAATAATCCTAATCCAGGCCTGGTATGATACCCAGTTCTGTAATAATCCTAATTAAGGCCTGGTATGATACCCAGTTCTGTAATAATCCTAATCAAGGCCTGGTATGATACCCAGTTCTGTAATAATCCTAATCAAGGCCTGGTATGATACCCAGTTCTGTAATAATCCTAATCAAGGCCTGGTATGATACCCAGTTCTGTAATAATCCTAATTAAGGCCTGGTATGATACCCAGTTCTGTAATAATCCTAATCAAGGCCTGGTATGATACCCAGTTCTGTCTGATAATGCAGCAGGATACAGACCTGATCATTAATAATAGCATATTTAAATCTGTTTTAAAGACCAGGCCTGGAACCCTTCTGCCTTCTCAATAGCTTATATATACCCCATCACTCACTCTCTCCTTAATTCCCCTTCACTCTCTCCTTAATTCCCCTTCTCTCTCTCCTTCCTCATTATCTCCCTCTTGCTCTCCTCTCTTTCCCTCTCCTTCTCCCCCTTGTCTCTCCCTCCTCTCCCTCTCTTCCTCCTCCCCCGTTTCTCCCTCCCGCCATCTCAGATGCAGTGTAATGCAGATGAAACCACTGCTCCAGTGTTAGGCAGGCTAATAACCACACTACGTGTCAGTACACGGAGACAACATAGACCACTGTCTAATGTAATATATATATATATATATTTATATGTTATATGAATAATTTATTTTCAATATGTAATATATATGAATGTACCTACCGATCTGAACACTGGGAGAACCGCAGAGCGCCTCGCGTCTCAAGCAGATGACAGTTAGGAGAAACACGAGCAGCAGATTCCTCATAGTTGTTAGTTCAGACATTTCATACCGAGAGGCGTCGACATACATCCACGGAATAACGGCCCAGTACACCGAATAACGGTCAGTTCCTCCAGACAGGCACACAGACGGCTAATCAGACGGTCAGCATGGCGGCCTGGTTACCGGACAGCAGAGGGAACCCACAGCAGGGGGTTGCGTGTCTAATGCACTGGTCTCAGGTCCTGTAGCGGTTCGGTCGTGGGAAGATCGCTCCAGCTCTGCGGATCTCTGTCTCTCTCTCTGTCTCTCTCTCTGTGTCTGTCTCTCTCTCTCTTTATGAGGCGCGCGAACACTGCTGGAGCCTTTTCATCGTCGATAGCGCGCGTACAGTTTCGGAATACCGATGAGAACGGAAAGAGCCGAGAGCAGCCGAGTCAGGTTGTTGGGGAAACAGTCCACATTACTGATGGGCATTCCGGCTCTTTTCAGTGAGCCGGATCGTTCTGCTCAGCTCTCTTTTGGCTCCCAAACGGCTCTTTAAAAAATATATGTTTTGTATTTTCTCAAGTCAAACACTTTGCGATAGTTTGACTATGATTGGTGTTAAAACAATTCTAATTAAATTATTAAATGAAATCATACTCTACCTTAACCACAATATATTTAAAAAATGCATTGGTTTGTAATGAAAAATAATGCTATTAAACATTTGCATTTAAACGTTTTAATGTATATAAACAAAGTGCATATAAATCTAACAATTCAAAACGAATACAATCAGCATAATAGAATATTGCAATAACAATGAGCAAAACTGCAGCGTCCCACTTAAAACATTAAACTGGTCCCTCTGTTCTCTCTGCTTTGTTTCCATGTTAAAACCAGCAGCGGTTTCTTCTCTCAGTAATTATTTATCCCGTTTTCGAGAAGACCCTCTCAGAGGGAACGGATGTGGCCACTATGCAGAGTCTCCCTGTCATGACTTTAGTAAGCCGTGGGTAGACAGAGGCCTTGTTCTTCCACCAGCTCAGAGGATCTGCTCCTCCAAATAGGAACGGACCTCCATTATGACATCTGCTGAGGGATTCCTTCGTGCTGTAACCCCAGTTGCTCTCATCAAACAGCTTCCAAACAGCAGACGTTTGTGGCACTACTGCTGGTGCTTCTGCTCCATCTGCTCCCTCTTCTTCCTGTTGCCCCGGTGCCTGAGCCAGCTGACTGCTGGGGCCGTCTCTCCCTCTTCTTCCTGTTGCCCCGGTGCCTGAGCCAGCTGACTGCTGGGGCCGTCCCTCCCTCTTCTTCCTGTTGCCCTGGTGCCTGAGCCAGCTGACTGCTGGGGCCGTCCCTCCCTCTTCTCCCTGGTGCCTGAGCCAGCTGACTGCTGGGGCCGTCCCTCCCTCTTCTTCCTGTTGCCCTGGTGCCTGAGCCAGCTGACTGCTGGGACCGTCCCTCCCTCTTCTTCCTGTTGCCCTGGTGCCCGAGCCAGCTGACTGCTGGGACCGTCCCTCCCTCTTCTTCCTGTTGCCCTGGTGCCTGAGCCAGCTGACTGCTGGGGCCGTCCCTCCCTCTTCTTCCTGTTGCCCTGGTGCCTGAGCCAGCTGACTGCTGGGGCCGTCCCTCCCTCTTCTTCCTGGTGCCTGAGCCAGCTGACTGCTGGGGCCGTCCCTCCCTCTTCTTCCTGTTGCCCTGGTGCCTGAGCCAGCTGACTGCTGGGGCCGTCCCTCCCTGCTGCTGAGGTTATTCTGTGAAGAGCCTCATCAATCGCTCTGACATCACTGAAAGCTAACTTCTTAAACCTTTTTCAAAGGTCTGACTCACATTGGCTGCAGATAGTGTGATCACACAGTCTTCGGGAACAGTTAGTGCTCTCATGTATGTTTCAGTGTTATTTGCCTCGAAGTGAGCATAGAAGTAGTTTAGCTCGTCTGGTAGGCTTGTGTCACTGGGCAGCTCTCAGCTGTGCTTCCCTTTGTAGTCTGTAATGGTTTGCAGGCCTTGTCACATCTGACATGCGTCAGAGCTGGTGTAGTACGATTCAATCTTAGTCCTGTATCAACGCTTCGTCTGTTTGATGGTTCATCGGAGGGTATAGCGGGATTTCTTATAAGCTTCCGGCTTAAAGTCTAGCCTTTAGCTCAGTGCGGATGCTGCCTGTAATCCATGGTTTCTGGTTGGGGTATGTACGTGTGGTCACTGTGGGGATGAAGTCATCAATGCACTTATTGATGAAACCAATGATTGATGTGGTAAACTCCTCAATGCCATCGGAGGAATCCCAGAACATATTCCAGTCTGTGCAACCTATCATACCCATCATACTAACAGTCCTGTAGCTTAGCATCTGCTTCCTCTGACCACTTTTTTATTGATCTAGTCATGGGTGCTTCCTGCTTTCATTTTTGCTTGTAAGCAGGAATCAGGAGGATAGAATTATGGTCAGATTTGCCAAATTGAGGGCTTTGTACCCGTCAGAGTTATTTCTTTTCTGGTTGCACATTTAACATTCTGATAAAAATGTGGTAAAACGGATTTAAGTTTCCCGGATTCTAGGAGCGCCGCCTCTGGGCGTTTTCTTGTTTGCTTACGGCGGAATACAACTCATTCAATGCTGTCTTAGTGCCTCTGACTGTGGTGGTATGTAAACAGCTACAAGGAATACAGCTCATTCAATAGCTGTCTTATAGTGCCTCTGACTGTGGTGGTATGTAGACAGCTACAAAGAATACAGATGAAAACTCTTTAGGTAGGTAGTGTGGTCTACAGCTTATCATGAGATACTCTACCTCAGGCGAGCAAAACCTTGAGACTTCCTCAGATATCGTGCACCAGCTGTTGTTTACAGAAATACATAGACTGACGCCATTTGTCTTACCAGACGCCGCTGTTCTATCTTGCCGGTACATCGTATAACTAGCCAGCTATATGTTGATATTGTCCTCGTTCAGTAGTTTAATAGTTTGGTAGTTTAATCTTCTGCGTAACTCTGCGATTTTATTCTCCTTTAGATTGCACGTTTGCTAGCAGAATGGAGGGAATTGGGGGTTTATTTCATCTCCTACGAATTCTCAGAAGGCTTCAGCCCCTCTTTCTCCGCCTCCTCTTCACGCAGATCGCAGGAAAACAGTATATGTTCCAGAGGAAGCAGTATATCCTTCGCGTTGGGCTCGTCAGTGTCATGAAAGGAAAAAAGCATTCTGCTAGTCCGTGGTGAGTAATCGCAGTCCTGATGTCTAGAAGTTATTTTCAGTCATAAGAGACGGTAGCGGCAACATTATGTACAAAATAAGTTAGAAACAGCGCAAATAAACGAACAAAAAAACACAATCGGCTGGGGGCAAGTAAAATGTCTGTCTTCTTCTCCGGCACCATCTCCGGCACCATCTCCGGCACCGAGGCACTTCTCCCCCGATTACTCAGTTTGGCCGGGGCGGCCAGCTCTAGGAATAGTCTTGGTGGTTCCAATCTTCGTCCATTCAAGAATGATGGAGGCCATTGTGCTGCAGAAATGTATTGGTACCCTTTCCCAGATCTGTGCCTAGACACATTTCTGTCTCTGAGCTCTACGGACAATTCCTTCCATCTCATGGCTTGGTTTTTGCTTTTGAGGTGCACTGTCAACTGTGCACTTTGGGACCTTATATAGACAGTTGTGTCCATTCCCAAATCATGTCCAATCAATTGAATTTACCACAGGTGGACTCCAATCAAGTTGTAGAAACATCTCAAGGATGATCAATGGAAACAGAATCAACCTGAGCTCAATTTTGAGTCTAATAGCAAAAGGTCTGAATACTTACTTACGTGTAAATTTGCTAAACTAAAAACGTGTTTTCGCTTTGTCATTATGGGCTATTGTGATGTCATTATGGGCTATTGTGATGTCATTATGGGCTATTGTGATGTCATTATGGGCTATTGTGATGTCATTATGGGCTATTGTCTGTAGTATGATGAGGGGGGGAAAACGATTTAATCCATTTTAGAATAATGTAACGTAGGTAGGCAGACAGTATCTAGCTACAGCCATTTCTATCAGGCATGTTTATGCAAATATTCTACAGTAAAACCAGTTCATCAATTACAGTAAATTGTTGTATTATTGTTTCTCCTCAGTGTTAACTTGTAAACCTAGCTAGCTTGCGAGCTCGTTAGCTCGCTAGCTCGTTAGCCAATAATTGTTATTTACATCTGTTTGGAATCCTCTCCTGCATCGTACCTATCATACCTATCATACCTATCATACCTATCATACCTATCATACCTATCATACCTATCATACCCATCATACCTATCATACCTATCATACCTATCATACCTATCATACCCATCATACCTATCATACCTATCATACCTATCATACCTATCATACCTATCATACCTATCATACCTATCATACCCATCATACCTATCATACCCATCATACCTATCATACCCATCATACCTATCATACCCATCATACCTATCATACCCATCATACCTATCATACCCATCATACCTATCATACCTATCATACCTATCATACCTATCATACCCATCATACCTATCATACCCATCATACCTATCATACCCATCATACCCATCATACCTATCATACCTATCATACCCATCATACCTATCATACCTATCATACCTATCATACCTACCATACCCATCATACCTATCATACCTATCATACCCATCATACCTATCATACCCATCATACCCATCATACCTATCATACCTATCATACCCATCATACCTATCATACCTATCATACCTATCATACCTATCATACCCATCATACCTATCATACCTATCATACCCATCATATCATACCTATCATACCCATCATACCTATCATACCTATCATACCCATCATACCTATCATACCTATCATACCTATCATACCTACCATACCCATCATACCTATCATACCTATCATACCCATCATACCCTATCCTATACCTATCATACCCATCATACCTATCATACCCATCATACCCATCATACCTATCATACCTATCATACCTATCATACCTATCATACCTACCATACCTATCATACCTAACCCATCATACCTAACCTATCATACCTAACCTATCATACCTAACCCATCATACCTAACCCATCATACCCATCATACCTATCATACCTATCATACCTATCATACCCATCATACCCATCATACCTATCATACCTCATACCTATCATACCCATCATACCTATCATATCCATCATACCCATCATACCCATCATACCCATCATACCCATCATCATACCCATCATACCCATCATACCCATCATACCCATCATACCCATCATACCCATCATACCTATCATACCTATCATACCTATCATACCTATCATACCCATCATACCTATCATACCAATCATACCCATCATACCTATCATACCCATCATACCTATCATACCCATCATACCTAACCCATCATACCTATCATACCTATCATACCTATCATACCTATCATACCTATCATACCTATCATACCCATCATACCTATCATACCCATCATACCCATCACACCTATCATACCTATCATACCTAACCTATCATACCTATCATACCTATCATACCCATCATACCCATCATACCTATCATACCTATCATACCTAACCTATCATACCTATCATACCCATCATACCTATCATACCCATCATACCCATCATACCCATCATACCTATCATACCTATCATACCTAACCTATCATACCTATCATACCTATCATACCTATCATACCCATCATACCTATCATACCTATCATACCTATCATACCTATCATACCCATCATACCTATCATACCTATCATACCCATCATACCCATCATACCTCATACCACCTATCATACCCATCATACCTATCATACCCATCATACCTATCATACCTATCATACCTATCATACCTATCATACCTATCATACCTATCATACCTATCATACCCATCATACCTATCATACCCATCATACCCATCATACCTATCATACCTATCATACCTATCATACCCATCATACCTATCATACCTAACCTATCATACCCATCATACCTATCATACCTTACCTATCATACCCATCATACCTATCATACCTATCATACCCATCATACCTACCATACCTATCATACCTATCATACCTATCATACCTATCATACCTATCATACCCATCATACCTATCATACCCATCATACCCATCATACCCATCATACCCATCATACCCATCATACCTATCATACCTATCATACCCATCATACCCATCATACCCATCATACCTATCATACCTATCATACCCATCATACCCATCATACCTATCATACCCATCATACCCATCATACCTAACCTATCATACCTATCATACCTATCATACCTATCATACCTAAATGCATCCATGGCCATAATGATAACCAATATCAACCCTCGTCATTTATGTTACATAGCTAGTTAGTCAAATTATTTACAGTTACTGATGTTACACGTTTGCTAACCATTTACAAATTCGAGGCGTGGCGCATAATGGCATCAGCATGCTCGGCTAGGCCAACCCAACGAGAGTGCTGCATACTAAATACTATATTACATTCAGTTACTGATGTTACATAATGGCATCAGCATGCTCGGCTAGGCCAACCCAACGAGAGTGCTGCATACTAAATACTATATTACATTCAGTTACTGATGTTACATAATGACATCAGCATGCTCGGCTAGGCCAACCCAACGAGAGGGCTGCATACTAAATACTATATTACATTCAGTTACTGATGTTACATAATGACATCAGCATGCTCGGCTAGGCCAACCCAACGAGAGGGCTGCATACTAATTGCACTATTTGTCCTTCTTGAGATGCCATAGCCAATATACACGTCCTCCAAATAGTCCAAATGAATCTGAGATGACTCAGAAATCTGGCATTCATTTTGGACACTTTTGCAGACGATATCTTAGTCGTGCAATCTAACTAAGATGTTTGGTACAGTTTGGTACAGCATTCCTCAATGAAAAAAATGTGCAGGAAAACGAGTTCTCTCTCTCATTGAATGACAACAAAGACTTTATTGAAGAATCCCTACTGTTGACCAATCACCGACAAAGGGGCGTAGACTTCAGCTACGGACTTCGGTTTGCCTCCATAAAAAATGTTGTTTGCCTGAATAGCTGAAAAAACCCTCCCCCAAGTTAAAAACTAGCAAAAACATCACAATATTACGTCATAATATGTGCATGAACTCTTCCAAACTGTTTCGGCTGGGAAGCATGCAGACGCCTTAACAAGTTAGCAGGCGCCAGGCTAACTAGCTAGCCAAGTACAGTCATGTGCTATTGTTGCTGGTAAACCTAGCTTTAGGTGGCTAGTTGTAACATTGTTGCTGGTAAACCGAGCTTTAGGTGGCTAGTTGTAACATTGTTGCTGGTAAACCTAGCTTTAGGTGGCTAGTTGTAACATTGTTGCTGGTAAACCTAGCTTTAGGTGGCTAGTTGTAACATTGTTGCTGGTAAACCTAGCTTTAGGTGGCTAGTTGTAACATTGTTGCTGGTAAACCTAGCTGTAGGTGGCTAGTTGTAACATTGTTGCTGGTAAACCGAGCTTTAGGTGGCTAGTTGTAACATTGTTGCTGGTAAACCTAGCTTTAGGTGGCTAGTTGTAACATTGTTGCTGGTAAACCTAGCTTTAGGTGGCTAGTTGTAACATTGTTGCTGGTAAACCTAGCTTTAGGTGGCTAGTTGTAACATTGTTGCTGGTAAACCTAGCTGTAGGTGGCTAGTTGTAACATTGTTGCTGGTAAACCTAGCTTTAGGTGGCTAGTTGTATAACATTGTTGCTGGTAAACCTAGCTTTAGGTGGCTAGTTGTATAACATTGTTGCTGGTAAACCTAGCTTTAGGTGGCTAGTTGTATAACATTGTTGCTGGTAAACCTAGCTTTAGGTGGCTAGTTGTAACATTGTTGCTGGTAAACCTAGCTTTAGGTGGCTAGTTGTATAACATTGTTGCTGGTAAACCTAGCTTTAGGTGGCTAGTTGTATAACATTGTTGCTGGTAAACCTAGCTTTAGGTGGCTAGTTGTAACATTGTTGCTGGTAAACCTAGCTTTAGGTGGCTAGTTGTAACATTGTTGCTGGTAAACCTAGCTTTAGGTGGCTAGTTGTAACATTGTTGCTGGTAAACCTAGCTTTAGGTGGCTAGTTGTAACATTGTTGCTGGTAAACCTAGCTTTAGGTGGCTAGTTGTAACATTGTTGCTGGTAAACCTAGCTGTAGGTGGCTAGTTGTAACATTGTTGCTGGTAAACCTAGCTTTAGGTGGCTAGTTGTATAACATTGTTGCTGGTAAACCTAGCTTTAGGTGGCTAGTTGTATAACATTGTTGCTGGTAAACCTAGCTTTAGGTGGCTAGTTGTAACATTGTTGCTGGTAAACCTAGCTTTAGGTGGCTAGTTGTAACATTGTTGCTGGTAAACCTAGCTTTAGGTGGCTAGTTGTAACATTGTTGCTGGTAAACCTAGCTTTAGGTGGCTAGTTGTAACATTGTTGCTGGTAAACCTAGCTTTAGGTGGCTAGTTGTAACATTGTTGCTTGCTGTTTAGTAGTCATATCTACAACTTAAAAGAGAGGAAGTTTTATAATTGAGATGCAATAGATCTGATTGTAAAACCTCTGCTTTTTTGTCATAGATATGGCTACCTGTAGTTGTTTAGCTAACTTAGCTAGCTAGACTAGCTAGCTACCTATGATAGCAAACTGATTATTTATTTTATTTCCCTTTTTGTCGTAACACTGTAGTACTGTATGTTAGCCAGCAATACAGCAATACACAATATGGTTTTCAGTAGATAAACTCCAGTTAGCTAGCTAGGTGGCTTGCAGGAAAAATAACTTGGCTAGCCACCATATTTTTTATCTGCACTCTTGATGCTAGCATCAGCTGTAGCTGAGCTTCTATTGTTAGCTAAATCCAACTCTTTGTTTCTCCGCTATATTCTGGTTGAAACATGTTTGGTTGAATGTCACCATGTAGGTAATAGAACATCAAAAAATGCTCCATTGTCGAATTTGTGTTGATGAAAGGAATCACTAGAAGCTATTGCGGTCTGGTCAGTTCTTTCAGTTTTGCCCAAAGGATTTTGTTGTTAGTGGTCACCTCCCTTTCAGAAAAGCCTGCCTTGGGGGAGGGACAGGGCCAGAGCACGAAGCACCGCCCCACGAGTTGTCGTCTTTCAGGGACCGGAACGCGTGTCATCTTGTATATTTAGCAATTAATCTGCCGATATGAACATCGCTGAAAGACGTCCAATGACTCTATCAAACAAGGACAACCACATCTACAGTAGTGTGATCAGTAGAGCCTTATAGTGTGATCAGTAGAGCCTTATAGTGTGATCAGTATAACATAGAGCCTTATAGTGTGATCAGTATAACATAGAGCCTTATAGTGTGATCAGTAGAGCCTTATAGTGTGAACAGTATAACATAGAGCCTTATAGTGTGATCAGTAGAGCCTTATAGTGTGATCAGTAGAGCCTTATAGTGTGATCAGTAGAACATAGAGCCTTATAGTGTGATCAGTAGAGCCTTATAGTGTGATCAGTAGAGCCTTATAGTGTGATCAGTAGAGCCTTATAGTGTGATCAGTATAACATAGAGCCTTATAGTGTGATCAGTATAACATAGAGCCTTATAGTGTGATCAGTAGAGCCTTATAGTGTGATCAGTAGAGCCTTATAGTGTGATCAGTAGAGCCTTATAGTGTGATCAGTAGAGCCTTATAGTGTGATCAGTATAACATAGAGCCTTATAGTGTGATCAGTAGAGCCTTATAGTGTGATCAGTATAACATAGAGCCTTATAGTGTGATCAGTAGAGCCTTATAGTGTGATCAGTATAACATAGGGCCTTATAGTGTGATCAGTAGAACATAGAGCCTTATAGTCTGATCAGTATAACATAGAGCCTTATAGTGTGATCAGTAGAGCCTTATAGTGTGATCAGTAGAGCCTTATAGTGTGATCAGTAGAGCCTTATAGTGTGATCAGTAGAACATAGAGCCTTATAGTGTGATCAGTAGAGCCTTATAGTGTGATCAGTAGAACCTTATAGTGTGATCAGTAGAGACTTATAGTGTGATCAGTATAACATAGAGCCTTATAGTGTGATCAGTATAACATAGAGCCTTATAGTGTGATCAGTCTCACATAGAGCCTTATAGTGTGATCAGTAGAGCCTTATAGTGTGATAAGTAGAGCCTTATAGTGTGATAAGTAGAGCCTTATAGTGTGATCAGTAGAGCCTTATAGTGTGATAAGTAGAGCCTTATAGTGTGATCAGTAGAGCCTTATAGTGTGATCAGTATAACATAGAGCCTTATAGTGTGATCAGTAGAGCCTTATAGTGTGATCAGTAGAGCCTTATAGTGTGATCAGTAGAGCCTTATAGTGTGATCAGTATAACATAGAGCCTTATAGTGTGATCAGTAGAACATAGAGCCTTATAGTGTGATCAGTATAACATAGAGCCTTATAGTGTGATCAGTAGAGCCTTATAGTGTGATCAGTAGAACCTTATAGTGTGATCAGTAGAGCCTTATAGTGTGATCAGTATAACATAGGGCCTTATAGTGTGATCAGTAGAACATAGAGCCTGATAGTGTGATCAGTAGAGCCTTATAGTGTGATCAGTAGAGCCTTATAGTGTGATCAGTAGAGCCTTATAGTGTGATCAGTAGAGCCTTATAGTGTGATCAGTAGAGCCTTATAGTGTGATCAGTAGAGCCTTATAGTGTGATCAGTAGAGCCTTATAGTGTGATCAGTATAACATAGAGCCTTATAGTGTGATCCGTAGAACATAGAGCCTTATAGTGTGATCAGTAGAGCCTTATAGTGTGATCAGTAGAGCCTTATAGTGTGATCAGTAGTGCCTTATAGTGTGATCAGTAGAGCCTTATAGTGTGATCAGTCTCACATAGAGCCTTATAGTGTGATCAGTAGAGCCTTATAGTGTGATCAGTAGAACCTTATAGTGTGATCAGTAGAGCCTTATAGTGTGATCAGTAGAACCTTATAGTGTGATCAGTAGAGACTTATAGTGTGATCAGTAGAGCCTTATAGTGTGATCAGTAGAGCCTTATAGTGTGATCAGTAGGGCCTTATAGTGTGATCAGTAGAGCCTTATAGTGTGATCAGTAGGGCCTTATAGTGTGATCAGTAGAACATAGAGCCTTATAGTGTGATCAGTAGAGCCTTATAGTGTGATCAGTATAACATAGAGCCTTATAGTGTGATCAGTAGAGCCTTATAGTGTGATCCTTCGTGCCACAAAGCAGGACTACATTTATTTTCAGACACCTGCCCCCTCAATACACAGGAAGCAGTCATAGGGTGTATCATTCAGCGCGAAGCCCAGACCTGCCCCCCTCCCCCTCAATACACAGGAAGCAGTCATAGGGTGTATCATTCAGCGCGAAGCCCAGACCTGCCCCCTCAATACACAGGAAGCAGTCATAGGGTGTATCATTCAGCCGAAGCCCAGACCTGCCCCCCCTCATTACACATGAAGCAGTCATAGGGTGTATCATTCAGCGAAGCCCAGACCTGCCCCCTCAATACACAGGAAGCAGTCATAGGGTGTATCATTCAGCGCGAAGCCCAGACCTGCCTTCATCCTGGGCAATTATCTGCGAAACACATCTAACTGACCTAGAAATGCCTCAGACGTGATGAAAACAAGCCCAGGTTCCCCCAGGGTGAAAACCCTTTTACCGTGTGTGTGTGTGTGTGTGTGTGTGTGTGTGTGTGTGTGTGTGTGTGTGTGTGTGTGTGTGTGTGTGTGTGTGTGTGTGTGTGTGTGTGTGTGTGTGTGCGCGTGTGTGTGTGTGTGTGTGTGTGTGTGTGTGTGTGTGTGTGTGTGTGTGATGATACATGAGATATCTAGTAGATATATGAAACAAGCGCTCATTAAAAAGGTAACCCTTCACCAGGCACCATGAGACTGGTCCCAAATCTGGCCTGTCCACTACTTACTAAAACTTCATACTGTGTACTAATCTGGCCTGTCCACTACTTACTAAAACTTCACACTGTGTACTAATCTGGCCTGTCCACTACTTACTAAAACGTCACACTGTGTACTAATCTGGCCTGTCCACTACTTACTAAAACTTCACACTGTACTAATCTGGCCTGTCCACTACTTACTAAAACTTCACACTGTGTACTAATCTGGCCTGTCCACTACTTACTAAAACTTCACACTGTGTACTAATCTGGCCTGTCCACTACTTACTAAAACTTCACACTGTGTACTAATCTGGCCTGTCCACTACTTACTAAAACTTCACACTGTGTACTAATCTGGCCTGTCCACTACTTACTAAAACTTCACACTGTGTACTAATCTGGCCTGTCCACTACTTACTAAAACTTCACACTGTGTACTAATCTGGCCTGTCCACTACTTACTAAAACTTCACACTGTGTACTAATCTGGCCTGTCCACTACTTACTAAAACTTCACACTGTGTACTAATCTGGCCTGTCCACTACTTACTAAAACTTCATACTGTGTACTAATCTGGCCTGGCCTATTTACTAAAACTTCATACTCTGTACTAATCTGGCCTGGCCTATTTACTAAAACTTCATACTGTGTACTAATCTGGCCTGGCCTATTTACTAAAACTTCATACTGTGTACTAATCTGGCCTGTCCACTACTTACTAAAACTTCATACTGTGTACTAATCTGGCCTGGCCTATTTACTAAAACTTCATACTGTGTACTAATCTGGCCTGGCCTATTTACTAAAACTTCATACTCTGTACTAATCTGGCCTGGCCTATTTACTAAAACTTCATACTGTGTACTAATCTGGCCTGGCCTATTTACTAAAACTTCATACTGTGTACTAATCTGGCCTGTCCACTACTTACTAAAACTTCATACTGTGTACTAATCTGGCCTGTCCACTACTTACTAAAACTTCATACTGTGTACTAATCTGGCCTGTCCACTACTTACTAAAACTTCATACTGTGTACTAATCTGTCCACTACTTACTAAAACTTCATACTGTGTACTAATCTGGCCTGTCCACTACTTACTAAAACTTCATACTGTGTACTAATCTGGCCTGTCCACTACTTACTAAAACTTCATACTGTGTACTAATCTGTCCACTACTTACTAAAACTTCATACTGTGTACTAATCTGGCCTGTCCACTACTTACTAAAACTTCACACTGTGTACTAATCTGGCCTGTCCACTACTTACTAAAACTTCATACTGTGTACTAATCTGGCCTGGCCTATTTACTAAAACTTCATACTCTGTACTAATCTGGCCTGGCCTATTTACTAAAACTTCATACTGTGTACTAATCTGGCCTGGCCTATTTACTAAAACTTCATACTGTGTACTAATCTGGCCTGTCCACTACTTACTAAAACTTCATACTGTGTACTAATCTGGCCTGTCCACTACTTACTAAAACTTCATACTGTGTACTAATCTGGCCTGTCCACTACTTACTAAAACTTCATACTGTGTACTAATCTGGCCTGTCCACTACTTACTAAAACTTCACACTGTGTACTAATCTGGCCTGTCCACTACTTACTAAAACTTCATACTGTACTAATCTGGCCTGTCCACTACTTACTAAAACTTCATACTGTGTACTAATCTGGCCTGTCCACTACTTACTAAAACTTCATACTGTGTACTAATCTGGCCTGGCCTATTTACTAAAACTTCATACTCTGTACTAATCTGGCCTGGCCTATTTACTAAAACTTCATACTGTGTACTAATCTGGCCTGGCCTATTTACTAAAACTTCATACTGTGTACTAATCTGGCCTGTCCACTACTTACTAAAACTTCATACTGTGTACTAATCTGGCCTGTCCACTACTTACTAAAACTTCATACTGTGTACTAATCTGTCCACTACTTACTAAAACTTCATACTGTGTACTAATCTGGCCTGTCCACTACTTACTAAAACTTCATACTGTGTACTAATCTGGCCTGTCCACTACTTACTAAAACTTCATACTGTGTACTAATCTGGCCTGTCCACTACTTACTAAAACTTCACACTGTGTACTAATCTGGCCTGTCCACTACTTACTAAAACTTCATACTGTGTACTAATCTGGCCTGTCCACTACTTACTAAAACTTCATACTGTGTACTAATCTGGCCTGTCCACTACTTACTAAAACTTCATACTGTGTACTAATCTGGCCTGGCCTACTTACTAAAACTTCATACTGTGTACTAATCTGGCCTGTCCACTACTTACTAAAACTTCATACTGTGTACTAATCTGGCCTGGCCTATTTACTAAAACTTCATACTGTGTACTAATCTGGCCTGTCCACTACTTACTAAAACTTCATACTGTGTACTAATCTGGCCTGTCCACTACTTACTAAAACTTCATACTGTACTAATCTGGCCTGTCCACTACTTACTAAAACTTCATACTGTGTACTAATCTGGCCTGTGTACTAATCTGGCCGGGCAGCCGAGCGGAAATGGAGGAAAACTCGCCTCCCTGCAGACCTGGCATCCTTTCACTCCCTCCTCTCTACATTTTCCTCCTCTGTCTCTGCTGCTAAAGCCACTTTCTACCACTCTAAATTCCAAGCATCTGCCTCTAACCCTAGGAAGCTCTTTGCCACCTTCTCCTCCCTCTTGAATCCTCCTCCCCCTCCCCCTCCTCCCTCTCTGCAGATGACTTCGTCAACCATTTTGAAAAGAAGGTCGACGACATCCGATCCTATTTGCTAAAACTCAAACGACACCGCCTGTCCACTTTCTGCTCACACTGCCCTACCCTGTGCTCTGACCTCTTTCTCCCCTCTCTCTCCAGATGACATCTCACGTCTTGTGAAACTTCATACTGTGTACCTGGCCGCCCAACAACTTGCCCGCTTGACCCTATCCCCTCCTCTCTTCTCCAGACCATCTCCGGTGACCTTCTCCCTTACCTCACCTCGCTCATCAACTCATCCCTGACCGCTGGCTACGTCCCTCCCGTCTTCAAGAGAGCGAGAGTTGCACCCCTTCTGAAAAAACCTACACTCGATCCCTCCGATGTCAACAACTACAGACCAGTATCCCTTCTTTCTTTTCTCTCCAAAACTCTTGAACGTGCCGTCCTTGGCCAGCTCTCCCGCTATCTCTCTCAGAATGACCTTCTTGATCCAAATCAGTCAGGTTTCAAGACTAGTCATTCAACTGAGACTGTGTACTCTTCTCTGTATCACGGAGGCGCTCCGCACTGCTAAAGCTAACTCTCTCTCCTCTGCTCTCATCCTTCTAGACCTATCGGCTGCCTTCGATACTGTGAACCATCAGATCCTCCTCTCCACCCTCTCCGAGTTGGGCATCTCCGGCGCGTACCACGCTTGGCCTGCGTCCTACCTGACAGGTCGCTCCTACCAGGTGGCGTGGCGAGAATCCGTCTCCTCACCACGTGCTCTCACCACTGGTGTCCCCAGGGCTCTGTTCTAGGCCCTCTCCTATTCTCGCTATACACCAAGTCACTTGGCTCTGTCATAACCTCACATGGTCTCTCCTATCATTGCTATGCAGACGACACACAATTCATCTTCTCCTTTCCCCCTTCTGACGACCAGGTGGCGAATCGCATCTCTGCATGTCTGGCAGACATATCAGTGTGGATGACGGATCATCACCTCAAGCTGAACCTCGGCAAGACGGAGCTGCTCTTCCTCCCGGGGAAGGACTGCCCGTTCCATGATCTCGCCATCACGGTTGACAACTCCATTGTGTCCTCGTCCCAGAGCGCTAAGAACCTTGGCGTGATCCTGGACAACACCCTGTCGTTCTCAATAACATCAAGGCGGTGGCCCGTTCCTGTGTAGGTTCATGCTCTACAACATCCTGAGTACGACCCTGCCTCACACAGGAAGCGGCGCAGGTCCTAATCCAGGCACTTGTCATCTCCCGTCTGGATTACTGCAACTCGCTGTTGGCTGGGCTCCCTGCCTGTGCCATTAAACCCCTACAACTTATCCAGAACTTCCGCAGCCCGTCTGGTGTTCAACCTTCCCAAGTTCTCTCAAAACGTCACCCCGCTCCTCCGCTCTCTCCACTGGCTTCCAGTTGAAGCTCGCATCCGCTACAAGACCATGGTGCTTGCCTACGGGCTGTGAGGGGAACGGCACCTCACTACCTCCAGGCTCTGATCAGGCCCTACACCCAAACAAGGGCACTGCGTTCATCCACCTCTGGCCTGCTCGCCTCCCTACCACTGAGGAAGTACAGTTCCCGCTCAGCCCAGTCAAAACTGTTACTGCTGCTCTGGCCCCCAATGGTGGAACAAACTCCCTCACGACGCCAGGACAGCGGAGTCAATCACCACCTTCCGGAGACACCTGAAACCCCACCTCTTTAAGGAATACCTAGGATAGGATAAAGTAATCCTTCTCCCCCCCCCCCCCTTAAAAGACCTAGATGCACTATTGTAAAGTGGCTGTTCCACTGGATGTCATAAGGTGAAAGCACCAATTTGTAAGTCGCTCTGGATAAGAGCGTCTGCTAAATGACTTAAATGTAAATGTAAATGTTACTAAAACTTCATACTGTGTACTAATCTGGCCTGTCCACTACTTACTAAAACTTCATACTGTGTACTAATCTGGCCTGGCCTATTTACTAAAACTTCATACTCTGTACTAATCTGGCCTGGCCTATTTACTAAAACTTCATACTGTGTACTAATCTGGCCTGGCCTATTTACTAAAACTTCATACTGTGTACTAATCTGGCCTGGCCTATTTACTAAAACTTCATACTGTGTACTAATCTGGCCTGTCCACTACTTACTAAAACTTCATACTGTGTACTAATCTGGCCTGTCCACTACTTACTAAAACTTCATACTGTGTACTAATCTGGCCTGTCCACTACTTACTAAAACTTCATACTGTGTACTAATCTGTCCACTACTTACTAAAACTTCATACTGTGTACTAATCTGGCCTGTCCACTACTTACTAAAACTTCATACTGTGTACTAATCTGGCCTGTCCACTACTTACTAAAACTTCATACTGTGTACTAATCTGTCCACTACTTACTAAAACTTCATACTGTGTACTAATCTGGCCTGTCCACTACTTACTAAAACTTCACACTGTGTACTAATCTGGCCTGTCCACTACTTACTAAAACTTCATACTGTGTACTAATCTGGCCTGGCCTATTTACTAAAACTTCATACTCTGTACTAATCTGGCCTGGCCTATTTACTAAAATTTCATACTGTGTACTAATCTGGCCTGGCCTATTTACTAAAACTTCATACTGTGTACTAATCTGGCCTGTCCACTACTTACTAAAACTTCATACTGTGTACTAATCTGGCCTGTCCACTACTTACTAAAACTTCATACTGTGTACTAATCTGGCCTGTCCACTACTTACTAAAACTTCATACTGTGTACTAATCTGTCCACTACTTACTAAAACTTCATACTGTGTACTAATCTGGCCTGTCCACTACTTACTAAAACTTCATACTGTGTACTAATCTGGCCTGTCCACTACTTACTAAAACTTCATACTGTGTACTAATCTGGCCTGTCCACTACTTACTAAAACTTCACACTGTGTACTAATCTGGCCTGTCCACTACTTACTAAAACTTCATACTGTGTACTAATCTGGCCTGTCCACTACTTACTAAAACTTCATACTGTGTACTAATCTGGCCTGTCCACTACTTACTAAAACTTCATACTGTGTACTAATCTGGCCTGGCCTATTTACTAAAACTTCATACTGTGTACTAATCTGGCCTGTCCACTACTTACTAAAACTTCATACTGTGTACTAATCTGGCCTGTCCACTACTTACTAAAACTTCACACTGTGTACTAATCTGGCCTGTCCACTACTTACTAAAACTTCACACTGTGTACTAATCTGGCCTGTCCACTACTTACTAAAACTTCATACTGTACTAATCTGGCCTGTCCACTACTTACTAAAACTTCATACTGTGTACTAATCTGGCCTGTCCACTACTTACTAAAACTTCATACTGTGTACTAATCTGGCCTGTCCACTACTTACTAAAACTTCATACTGTGTACTAATCTGGCCTGTCCACTATTTACTAAAACTTCATACTGTGTACTAATCTGGCCTGTCCACTACTTACTAAAACTTCATACTGTGTACTAATCTGGCCTGTCCACTACTTACTAAAACTTCATACTGTGTACTAATCTGGCCTGTCCACTACTTACTAAAACTTCATACTGTGTACTAATCTGTCCACTACTTACTAAAACTTCATACTGTGTACTAATCTGGCCTGTCCACTACTTACTAAAACTTCATACTGTGTACTAATCTGGCCTGTCCACTACTTACTAAAACTTCATACTGTGTACTAATCTGGCCTGTCCACTACTTACTAAAACTTCACACTGTGTACTAATCTGGCCTGTCCACTACTTACTAAAACTTCATACTGTGTACTAATCTGGCCTGTCCACTACTTACTAAAACTTCATACTGTGTACTAATCTGGCCTGTCCACTACTTACTAAAACTTCATACTGTGTACTAATCTGGCCTGGCCTATTTACTAAAACTTCATACTGTGTACTAATCTGGCCTGTCCACTACTTACTAAAACTTCATACTGTGTACTAATCTGGCCTGTCCACTACTTACTAAAACTTCACACTGTGTACTAATCTGGCCTGTCCACTACTTACTAAAACTTCACACTGTGTACTAATCTGGCCTGTCCACTACTTACTAAAACTTCATACTGTACTAATCTGGCCTGTCCACTACTTACTAAAACTTCATACTGTGTACTAATCTGGCCTGTCCACTACTTACTAAAACTTCATACTGTGTACTAATCTGGCCTGTCCACTACTTACTAAAACTTCATACTGTGTACTAATCTGGCCTGTCCACTACTTACTAAAACTTCATACTGTGTACTAATCTGGCCTGGCCTATTTACTAAAACTTCATACTGTGTACTAATCTGGCCTGTCCACTACTTACTAAAACTTCATACTGTGTACTAATCTGGCCTGTACACTACTTACTAAAACTTCATACTGTGTACTAATCTGGCCTGTACACTACTTACTAAAACTTCATACTGTGTACTAATCTGGCCTGTCCACTACTTACTAAAACTTCATACTGTGTACTAATCTGGCCTGTCCACTACTTACTAAAACTTCATACTGTGTACTAATCTGGCCTGTCCACTACTTACTAAAACTTCACACTGTGTACTAATCTGGCCTGTCCACTACTTACTGTGTACTAATCTTACTACATGCTATTTAGAACAGACTGTTTAGGGAAGATGTTTATTTTTTACCTTTATTTAACTAGGCAAGTCAGTTAAGAACAAATTCTTATTTTCAGTGACGTCCTAGGAACAGTGGGTTAACTGCCTGTTCAAGGGCAGAACGACAGATTTTGTACCTTGTCAGCTCGGGGATTTGAACTTGCAACCTTGCGGTTACTAGTCCAATGCTCTAACCACTAGGCTACCCTGCCGCCCCATATGCAATATGCCACGGCAGAAATGTGCTACTTTTGGTGCGTTCATAACAACTGGGGAAGTCGTGATCTTCACACCGGAGAAGCTGTGAGATGGTGGCCTGAGTTTTTGACATGAGTTCAATGACCGTTCAAAACCATTTTTTTCCAGTCGGAGAATGTATTTTTCCCGAGTTCCCTGTTTTCTTGAACGAACCTTCAGTTACGGCTTCACCCAGTGGGGCTACACCTTTCGTGTTGTTGTTTTGGGCTAATATTAGCTAAGTATCTAACATTTGAAACAACGTATTTGGACTAAACTTGAATGTACTGTAGGCTGATGTATGTACAGTTGAACAGTCACCTGATTCCACGGCGGGAAGAGTGTCTGCGGGTTTTCACTCCTCCCTTGTACTTGATTGATGAATTAAGGGCACTAATTTGTAAGGAACTCCCCTCACCTGGTTGTCTAGGTCTCAGTAAGGAACTCCCCTCACCTGGTTGTCTAGGTCTCAGTAAGGAACTCCCCTCACCTGGTTGTCTAGGTCTCAGTAAGGAACTCCCCTCACCTGGTTGTCTAGGTCTCAGTAAGGAACTCCCCTCACCTGGTTGTCTAGGTCTCAGTAAGGAAATCCCCTCACCTGGTTGTCTAGGTCTCAGTAAGGAACTCCCCTCACCTGGTTGTCTAGGTCTCAGTAAGGAACTCCTCTCACCTGGTTGTCTAGGTCTCAGTAAGGAACTGTGTGTGGTGAGGCCTCACCTAAGTGGGTGCTACTACTCTGAGCTGTGTGTGCTAACCCTAACCCTAAGTGGGTGCTACTACTCTGAGCTGTGTGTGCTAACCCTAACCCTAAGTGGG
The DNA here is from genome assembly GCF_034236695.1 of Oncorhynchus nerka. NCBI lineage: Eukaryota > Metazoa > Chordata > Actinopteri > Salmoniformes > Salmonidae > Oncorhynchus > Oncorhynchus nerka. Next base: position 4,667,411 of record NC_088413.1, on the reverse strand, counting down.
TGCTACTACTCTGAGCTGTGTGTGCTAACCCTAACCCTAAGTGGGTGCTACTACTCTGAGCTGTGTGTGCTAACCCTAACCCTAAGTGGGTGCTATACATTGAGATGGAGAAGTCCAGTGGCTACACGATCGTCGCCAGACTTTATCTTCATCCACCATCTCCCTCTGATTAGACCCACTCCAATGTGTATACCACCCGAGCAGATCCATAGATGACGCAATCTCAATTGCTCTCCACACTGCCCTCACCCACCTACTGTAGATAAGAGGAACACCTATGAGAGAATGCTGTTCATTGACTACAGCTCAGCGTTCAACACCATTGTCCCCTCTGAGCTCATCACCAAGCTTAGGACTCTGAGTCTGAACACACTGGATCCTGGACTTCCTGAAATGCCGACCCAAGGTGATGAGGGTAGGAAACATCACCTCCGCCACACTGACCCTCAACACTGGAGCCCCTACAGTGGTGTGTGCTTAGTCCCCTCATGTACTCCCTGTTCACCTACGACTGCATGGCCACGCAAGACTTTGCTGATGACACGGCGCTGGTAGGCCTGGTGATGAGTCAACCTACAGAGAGAAGCTCAGTGACCTGGCAGTGTGTTGCCAGAGCAACAACCTCTCCCTGAATGTCAGTATTTGTATTTTTTATGGATCCCCATTAGCTGCTGCCAAGGTCGTGTATAGTCTTAAACTCTTAATACTCGTAATGATCGGCTATGAAAAGCCAACTGACATTTACTCCTGAGGTGCTGACGTGCTGCACCCTCGACAACCACTGACATTTACTCCTGAGGTGCTGACGTGCTGCACCCTCGACAACTACTGACATTTACTCCTGAGGTGCTGACGTGCTGCACCCTCGACAACTACTGACATTTACTCCTGAGGTGCTGACGTGCTGCACCCTCGACAACTTGGGATTATTGGAGACTGCTGGTTATTTATGAACATTTGAACATCTTGGCCATGTTCTGTTATCATCTCCACCCGGCACAGCCAGAAGAGGACTGGCCACCCCACATAGCCTGGTTCCTCTCTAGGTTTATAATCTCCACCCGGCACAGCCAGAAGAGGACTGGCCACCCCACATAGCCTGGTTCCTCTCCACCCGGCACAGCCAGAAGAGGACGGCCACCCCTCATAGCCTGGTTCCTCTCTAGGTTTATATTCTCCACCCGGCACAGCCAGAAGAGGACTGGCCACCCCTCATAGCCTGGTTCCTCTCTAGGTTTATATTCTCCACCCGGCACAGCCAGAAGAGGACTGGCCACCCCTCAGAGCCTGGTTCCTCTCTAGGTTTATAATCTCCACCCGGCACAGCCAGAAGAGGACTGGCCACCCCACATAGCCTGGTTCCTCTCTAGGTTTATAATCTCCACCCGGCACAGCCAGAAGAGGACTGGCCACCCCACATAGCCTGGTTCCTCTCCACTCGGCACAGCCAGAAGAGGACGGCCACCCCACATAGCCTGGTTCCTCTCTAGGTTTATAATCTCCACCCGGCACAGCCAGAAGAGGACTGGCCACCCCACATAGCCTGGTTCCTCTCTAGGTTTATAATCTCCACCCGGCACAGCCAGAAGAGGACTGGCCACCCCACATAGCCTGGTTCCTCTCTAGGTTTATAATCTCCACCCGGCACAGCCAGAAGAGGACTGGCCACCCTTCATAGCCTGGTTCCTCTCTAGGTTTATAATCTCCACCCGGCAAAGCCAGAAGAGGACGGCCACCCCTCATAGCCTGGTTCCTCTCTAGGTTTATATTCTCCACCCGGCACAGCCAGAAGAGGACTGGCCACCCCTCATAGCCTGGTTCCTCTCTAGGTTTATAATCTCCACCCGGCACAGCCACAAGAGGACTGGCCACCCCACATAGCCTGGTTCCTCTCCACCCGGCACAGCCAGAAGAGGACGGCCACCCCTCATAGCCTGGTTCCTCTCTAGGTTTATATTCTCCACCCGGCACAGCCAGAAGAGGACTGGCCACCCCTCATAGCCTGGTTCCTCTCTAGGTTTATATTCTCCACCCGGCACAGCCAGAAGAGGACTGGCCACCCCTCAGAGCCTGGTTCCTCTCTAGGTTTATAATCTCCACCCGGCACAGCCAGAAGAGGACTGGCCACCCCACATAGCCTGGTTCCTCTCTAGGTTTATAATCTCCACCCGGCACAGCCAGAAGAGGACTGGCCACCCCACATAGCCTGGTTCCTCTCCACTCGGCACAGCCAGAAGAGGACGGCCACCCCACATAGCCTGGTTCCTCTCTAGGTTTATAATCTCCACCGGCACAGCCAGAAGAGGACTGGCCACCCCACATAGCCTGGTTCCTCTCTAGGTTTATAATCTCCACCCGGCACAGCCAGAAGAGGACTGGCCACCCCACATAGCCTGGTTCCTCTCTAGGTTTATAATCTCCACCCGGCACAGCCAGAAGAGGACTGGCCACCCTTCATAGCCTGGTTCCTCTCTAGGTTTATAATCTCCACCCGGCAAAGCCAGAAGAGGACGGCCACCCCTCATAGCCTGGTTCCTCTCTAGGTTTATATTCTCCACCCGGCACAGCCAGAAGAGGACTGGCCACCCCTCATAGCCTGGTTCCTCTCTAGGTTTATAATCTCCACCCGGCACAGCCAGAAGAGGACGGCCACCCCACATAGCCTGGTTCCTCTCTAGGTTTATAATCTCCACCCGGCACAGCCAGAAGAGGACTGGCCACCCCACATAGCCTGGTTCCTCTCTAGGTTTATAATCTCCACCCGGCACAGCCAGAAGAGGACTGGCCACCCCACATAGCCTGGTTCCTCTCTAGGTGTATAATCTCCACCCGGCACATCCAGAAGAGGACTGTATAGTGTTGAGTCATTTCAAATGATGTAGTAGCTGAGGTGTATAGTGTTGAGGCATTTCAGTTGATGTAGTAGCTGAGGTGTATAGTGTTGAGTCATTTCAGTTGATGTAATAGCTGAGGTGTATAGTGTTGAGTCATTTCAGTTGATGTAGTAGCTGAGGTGTATAGTTTTGAGTCATTTCAGTTGATGTAGTAGCTGAGGTGTATAGTGTTGAGTCATTTCAGTTGGTGTAGTAGCTGAGGTGTATAGTGTTGAGTCATTTCAGTTGGTGTAGTAGCTGAGGTGTATAGTGTTGAGTCATTTCAGTTGATGTAGTAGCTGAGGTGTATAGTGTTGAGTCATTTCAGTTGATGTAGTAGCTGAGGTGTATAGTGTTGAGTCATTTCAGTTGATGTAGTAGCTGAGGTGTATAGTGTTGAGTCATTTCAGTTGGTGTAGTAGCTGAGGTGTATAGTGTTGAGTCATTTCAGTTTTTTATTTTTTATTTTATTTCACCTTTATTTAACCAGGTAGGCTAGTTGAGAACAAGTTCTCATTTGCAACTGCGACCTGGCCAAGATAAAGCATAGCAGTGTGAACAGACAACACAGAGTTACACATGGAGTAAACAATTAACAAGTCAATAACACAGTAGAAAAAAAGGGGAGTCTATATCCAATGTGTGCAAAAGGCATGAGGTAGGCGAATAATTACAATATTGCAGATTAACACTGGAGTGATAAATGATCAGATGATCATGTACAGGTAGAGATATTGGTGTGCAAAAGAGCAGAAAAGTAAATAAATAAAAACAGTATGGGAATGAGGTAGGTGAAAATGGGTGGGCTATTTACCAATAGATTATGTACAGCTGCAGCGATCGGTTAGCTGCTCAGATAGCTGATGTTTGAAGTTGGTGAGGGAGATAAAAGTCTCCAACTTCAGCGAGTTTTGCAATTCGTTCCAGTCACTGGCAGCAGAGTACTGGAACGAAAGGCGGCCGAATGAGGTGTTGGCTTTAGGGATGATCAATGAGATACACCTGCTGGAGCAGGTGCTACGGATGGGTGTTGCCATCGTGACCAGTGAACTGAGATAAGGCGGAGCTTTACCTAGCATGGCCTTGTAGATGACCTGGAGCCAGTGGGTCTGGCGACGAATATGTAGCGAGGGCCAGCCGACTAGAGCATACAAGTCGCAGTGGTGGGTAGTATAAGGTGCTTTAGTGACAAAACGGATGGCACTGTGATAAACTGCATCCAGTTTGCTGAGTAGAGTGTTGGAAGCAATTTTGTAGATGACATCGCCGAAGTCGAGGATCGGTAGGATAGTCAGTTTTACTAGGGTAAGCTTGGCAGCGTGAGTGAAGGAGGCTTTGTTGCGGAATAGAAAGCCGACTCTTGATTTGATTTTCGATTGGAGATGTTTGATATGGGTCTGGAAGGAGAGTTTGCAGTCTAGCCAGACACCTAGGTACTTATAGGTGTCCACATATTCAAGGTCGGAACCATCCAGTGTGGTGATGCTAGTCGGACATGCGGGTGCAGGCAGCGATCGGTTGAAAAGCATGCATTTGGTTTTACTAGCGTTTAAGAGCAGTTGGAGGCCACGAAAGGAGTGTTGTATGGCATTGAAGCTCGTTTGGATGTTAGATAGCACAGTGTCCAATGACGGGCCGAAAGTATATAGAATGGTGTCGTCTGCGTAGAGGTGGATCAGGGAATCGCCCGCAGCAAGAGCAACATCATTGATATACACAGAGAAAAGAGTCGGCCCGAGAATTGAACCCTGTGGCACCCCCATAGAGACTGCCAGAGGACCGGACAGCATGCCCTCCGATTTGACACACTGAACTCTGTTTGCAAAGTAATTGGTGAACCAGGCAAGGCAGTCATCCGAAAAACCGAGGCTACTGAGTCTGCCGATAAGAATATGGTGATTGACAGAGTCGAAGGCCTTGGCAAAGTCGATGAAGACGGCTGCACAGTACTGTCTTTTATCGATGGCGGTTATGATATCGTTTAGTACCTTGAGTGTGGCTGAGGTGCACCCGTGACCGGCTCGGAAACCAGATTGCATAGCGGAGAAGGTACGGTGGGATTCGAGATGGTCAGTGACCTGTTTGTTGACTTGGCTTTCAAAGACCTTAGATAGGCAGGGCAGAATGGATATAGGTCTGTAACAGTTTGGGTCCAGGGTGTCTCCCCCTTTGAAGAGGGGGATGACTGCGGCAGCTTTCCAATCCTTGGGGATCTCAGACGATATGAAAGAGAGGTTGAACAGGCTGGTAATAGGGGTTGCGACAATGGCGGCGGATAGTTTCAGAAATAGAGGGTCCAGATTGTCAAGCCCAGCTGATTTATACGGGTCCAGGTTTTGCAGCTCTTTCAGAACATCTGCTATCTGGATTTGGGTAAAGGAGAACCTGGAGAGGCTTGGGCGAGGAGCTGCGGGGGCCAGAGCTGTTGGCCGAGGTAGGAGTAGCCAGGCGGAAGGCATGGTTGATGTAGTAGCTGAGGTGTATAGTGTTGAGTCATTTCAGTTGATGTAGTAACTGAGGTGTATAGTGTTGAGTCATTTCAGTTGATGTAGTAGCTGAGGTGTATAGTGTTGAGTCATTTCAGTTGATGTAGTAGCTGAGGTGTATAGTGTTGAGTCATTTCAGTTGATGTAGTAGCTGAGGTGTATAGTGTTGAGTCATTTCAGTTGATGTAGTAGCTGAGGTGTATAGTGTTGAGTCATTTCAGTTGATGTAGTAGCTGAGGTGTATAGTGTTGAGTCAGTTGATGTAGTAGCTGAGGTGTATAGTGTTGAGTCATTTCAGTTGATGTAGTAGCTGAGGTGTATAGTGTTGAGTCATTTCAGTTGATGTAGTAGCTGAGGTGTATAGTGTTGAGTCATCCACATAGAAAGACACTCTGACTTTACTCAACGTCTGTGGCATGTTGTTAGATTGGTTTAAAGCAATGGGCAATAATAGCTACCCTCGCTAATTCCTGTTACCCTTATTCTTGTCTACCTCAATCCAGTATCCACATTGTAAACATAGTATTGGAACTGAACCTGTATATAGCATGCTTACTTACTTATTGTGTTCTTCATATGTCTTATTTCTAGTTTATTTCTAGTATTACGTTGTTATTGATTATTGCATTGTTGGGATTTGAGTTTGCAAGAAAGGCATTTCACTGTAGTTGTGCAGGTGACATTAAAACTTGATCAAGACCATGAACTGCCCCTCTCCATCTTTGGATGATGCCCTCAATGACTTGGTCGCTATTGGTTGACCCAACTATAGCTAGGCTACTCTATAAAAATGTAATTGATTATTATTATTTAAGATGATGAAAAGCTTGATTATTTAAGTTAGGGTCATTATTATACCAAAGATGGTTCTAGTTTAGTAGAGCCAAAAGCTCTGACGAAGGCCAAAGGCTGACACGTAGCTTCAATAAAACCTGATACTAGCAAGAACATTGTGATTTCTTTTCTCTTTAAAAACCTAAGGCTCTATGTTACATAAATGTTTAATATCCATAATTGTTATGATTATTGATTTGAATTGCTCGCCCTCCCATTTCACCGGAAGTTGTCCAGCTAGCGGGAAGCCTGGCCCAAAGAGGTTTTAAACTGATCTAAGCCTGGCCCAAAGAGGTTTTAAACTGATCTAAGCCTGGCCCAAAGAGGTTTTAAACTGATCTAAGCCTGGCCCAAAGAGGTTTTAAACTGATCTAAGCCTAGCCCAAAGAGGTTTTAAACTGATCTAAGCCTGGCCCAAAGAGGTTTTAAACTGATCTAAGCCTGGCCCAAAGAGGTTTTAAACTGATCTAAGCCTGGCCCAAAGAGGTTTTAAACTGATCTAAGCCTGGCCCAAAGAGGTTTTAAACTGATCTAAGGCTGGCCCAAAGAGGTTTTAAACTGATCTAATTGTTACCAGGCACCTTCAACAAGATAGCTGTGTATAACTGTTACCATGCACCTTCAACAAGATAGCTGTGTCTAACTGTTACCATGCACCTTCAACAAGATAGCTGTGTCTAACTGTTACCATGCACCTTCAACAAGATAGCTGTGTCTAACTGTTACCATGCACCTTCAACAAGATAGCTGTGTCTAACTGTTACCATGCACCTTCAACAAGATAGCTGTGTCTAACTGTTACCATGCACCTTCAACAAGATAGCTGTGTCTAACTGTTACCATGACCTTCAACAAGATAGCTGTGTCTAACTGTTACCATGCACCTTCAAGAAGATATCGGTGTTACTGTTCATGTTGCTGATGATTGCATCTAAAACATTGTCTCACTGATGGCTGTGAGATGCTAATCAACAAGCTGCCACTGAAAGTGCCCATTGCCAAAACCAGAGGTTGGATAGGTAATGTGTTCGCCTTTTTAAAGTCTGAAATCCTCTCAAAACTCCTGTGAGATTGGGTTAGGGTTAGGGTTGGGGTTAGGGTTAAGGTTAGGGTTGGGGTTAGGGTTGGGGTTAGGGTTAGGGATAGGGTTAGGGTTGGGGTTGGGGTTAGGGTTAGGGTTAGGGTTAGGGTTGGGGTTAGGGTTAGGGTTAAGGTTGGGGTTAGGGTTAGGGTTAGGGTTGGGGTTAGGGTTGGGGTTAGGGTTAGGGTTGGGGTTAGGGTTAGGGTTGGGGTTGGGGTTGGGGTTGGGGTTAGGGGTTAGGGTTAGGGTTGGGGTTAGGGTTAGGGTTAGGTTAGTTAGGGTTAGGGTTGGGGTTAGGGTTAGGGTTAGGGTTGGGGTTGGGGTTGGGGTTAGGTTAGGGTTAGGGTTGGGGTTAGGGTTAGGGTTAGGGTTAGGGTTGGGGTTGGGGTTGGGGTTAGGGTTGGGGTTGGGGTTGGGGTTGGGGTTGGGGTTGGGGTTGGGGTTAGGGTTAGAGTTAGAGTTAGAGTTAGGGTTAGGGTTAGGGTTAGGGTTAGGGTTAGGGTTAGATTGGTTGGGGAAATGATATCTAATGAGCCAAGCTGTACTTTCTGCAAATATAAATCCCACCTGCCTCTATAAACACGTTCTCTGCCTCTATAAACACGTTCTCTGCCTCTATAAACACGTTCTCTGCTAATATAAATCCCACCTGCCTCTATAAACACGTTCTCTGCCTCTATAAACACGTTCTCTGCCTCTATAAACACGTTCTCTGCCTCTATAAACACGATCTCTGCCTCTATAAACACGTTCTCTGCCTCTATAAACACGTTCTCTGCCTCTATAAACACGTTCTCTGCCTCTATAAACACGATCTCTGCCTCTATAAACACGATCTCTGCCTCTATAAACACGATCTCTGCCTCTATAAACACGTTCTCTGCCTCTATAAACACGTTCTCTGCCTCTATAAACACGATCTCTGCCTCTATAAACACGATCTCTGCCTCTATAAACACGATCTCTGCCTCTATAAACACGATCTCTGCCTCTATAAACACGTTCTCTGCCTCTATAAACACGTTCTCTGCCTCTATAAACACGATCTCTGCCTCTATAAACACGTTCTCTGCCTCTATAAACACGTTCTCTGCCTCTATAAACACGTTCTCTGCCTCTATAAACACGATCTCTGCCTCTATAAACACGATCTCTGCCTCTATAAACACGTTCTCTGCCTCTATAAACACGATCTCTGCCTCTATAAACACGTTCTCTGCCTCTATAAACACGTTCTCTGCTAATATAAATCCCACCTGCCTCTATAAACACGATCTCTGCCTCTATAAACACGTTCTCTGCCTCTATAAACACGTTCTCTGCCTCTATAAACACGTTCTCTGCCTCTATAAACACGTTCTCTGCCTCTATAAACACGTTCTCTGCCTCTATAAACACGTTCTCTGCCTCTATAAACACGATCTCTGCCTCTATAAACACGTTCTCTGCCTCTATAAACACGTTCTCTGCTAATATAAATCCCACCTTCCTCTATAAACACGATCTCTGCCTCTATAAACACGTTCTCTGCCTCTATAAACACGTTCTCTGCTAATATAAATCCCACCTTCCTCTATAAACACGTTCTCTGCCTCTATAAACACGTTCTCTGCCTCTATAAACACGTTCTCTGCCTCTATAAACACGTTCTCTGCCTCTATAAACACGTTCTCTGCTAATATAAATCCCACCTTCCTCTATAAACACGATCTCTGCCTCTATAAACACGTTCTCTGCCTCTATAAACACGTTCTCTGCCTCTATAAACACGTTCTCTACCTCTATAAACACGATCTCTGCCTCTATAAACACGTTCTCTGCCTCTATAAACACGTTCTCTGCCTCTATAAACACGTTCTCTGCCTCTATAAACACGTTCTCTGCCTCTATAAACACGTTCTCTGCTAATATAAATCCCACCTTCCTCTATAAACACGATCTCTGCCTCTATAAACACGTTCTCTGCCTCTATAAACACGTTCTCTGCCTCTATAAACACGTTCTCTGCCTCTATAAACACGTTCTCTGCCTCTATAAACACGTTCTCTGCCTCTATAAACACGTTCTCTGCCTCTATAAACACGTTCTCTGCCTCTATAAACACGATCTCTGCCTCTATAAACACGTTCTCTGCCTCTATAAACACGTTCTCGCCTCTATAAACACGTTCTCTGCCTCTATAAACACGTTCTCTGCCTCTATAAACACGATCTCTGCCTCTATAAACACGTTCTCTGCCTCTATAAACACGTTCTCTGCCTCTATAAACACGTTCTCTGCCTCTATAAACACGTTCTCTGCCTCTATAAACACGTTCTCTGCCTCTATAAACACGATCTCTGCTCTCTATAAACACGTTCTCTGCCTCTATAAACACGTCTCTCTGCCTCTGCCTCTATAAACACGTTCTCTGCCTCTATAAACACGTTCTCTGCCTCTATAAACACGTCTCTGCCTCTATAAACACGTTCTCTGCCTCTATAAACACGTTCTCTGCCTCTATAAACATGATCTCTGCCTCTATAAACACGTTCTCTGCCTCTATAAACACGATCTCTGCCTCTATAAACACGTTCTCTGCCTCTATAAACACGTTCTCTGCCTCTATAAACACGTTCTCTGCCTCTATAAACACGTTCTCTGCCTCTATAAACACGTTCTCTGCCTCTATAAACACGATCTCTGCCTCTATAAACTACTAAATATCTGGCTGTGCCGGGTAGAGATTATAACAGAACATGACCAAGATGTTCAAATGTTCATAAATGACCAGCATGGTCGAATAATAATAAGGCAGAACAGTTGAAACTGGAGCAGCAGCACAGTCAGGTGGACTGGGGACAGCAAGGAGTCATCATGTCAGGTAGTCCTGGGGCACGGTCCTAGGGCTCAGGTCCTCCGAGAGAGAGAAAGAAAGAGAGAATTAGAGAGAGCATATGTGGGGTGGCCAGTCCTCTTCTGGCTGTGCCGGGTGGAGATTATAACAGAACGTGGCCAAGATGTTCAAATGTTCATAAATGACCAGCATGGTTGAATAATAGTAAGGCAGAACAGTTGAAACTGGAGCAGCAGCATGGCCAGGTGGACTGGGGACAGCAAGGAGTCATCATGTCAGGTAGTCCTGGGACATGGTCCTAGGGCCCAGGCCAGTTGAAACTGGAGCAGCAGCATGGCCAGGTGGACTGGGGACAGCAAGGAGTCATCATGTCAGGTAGTCCTGGGGCATGGTCCTAGGGCTCAGGTCCTCCGAGAGAGAAAAGAAAGAGAGAAGGAGAGAATTAGAGAACGCACACTTAGATTCACACAGGACACCGAATAGGACAGGAGAAGTACTCCAGATATAACAAACTGACCCTAGCCCCCCGACACATAAACTAATGCAGCATAAATACTGGAGGCTGAGACAGGAGGGGTCAGGAGACACTGTGGCCCCATCCGAGGACACCCCCGGACAGGGCCAAACAGGAAGGATATAACCCCACCCACTTTGCCAAAGCACAGCCCCCACACCACTAGAGGGATATCTTCAACCACCAACTTACCATCCTGAGACAAGGCCGAGTATAGCCCACAAAGATCTCCGCCACAGCTCAACCCAAGGGGGGGGCGCTAACCTAGACAGGCCGACCACAACAGTGAATCAACCCACCCAGGTGACGCACCCCCCCCCCAGGGACGGCATGAGAGAGCCCCAGTAAGCCAGTGACTCAGCCCCGTAACAGGGTAGAGGCAGAGAATCCCAGTGGAAAGAGGGGAATCGGCCAGGCAGAGACAGCAAGGGCGGTTCGTTGCTCCAGAGCCTTTCCGTTCACCTTCCCACTCCTGGGCCAGACTACACTCAATCATATGACCCACTGAAGAGATGAGTCTTCAGTAAAGACTTAAAGGTTGAGACCGAGTTTGCGTCTCTGACATGGGTAGGCAGACCGTTCCATAAAAATGGAGCTCTATAGGAGAAAGCCCTGCCTCCAGCTGTTTGCTTAGAAATTCTAGGGACAATTAGGAGGCCTGCGTCTTGTGACCGTAGCGTACGTGTAGGTATGTACGGCAGGACCAAATCAGAGAGATAGGTAGGAGCAAGCCCATGTAATGCTTTGTAGGTTAGCAGTAAAACCTTGAAATCAGCCCTTGCTTTGACAGGAAGCCAGTGTAGAGGGCTAGCACTGGAGTAATATGATCAAATTTTTTGGTTCTAGTCAGGATTCTAGCAGCCGTATTCAGCACTAACTGAAGTTTATTTAGTGCTTTATCCGGGTAGCCGGAAAATAGAGCATTGCAGTAGTCTAACCTAGAAGTGACAAAAGCATGGATTAATTTTTCTGCATCATTTTTGGACAGAAAGTTTCTGATTTTTGCAATGTTACGTAGATGGAAAAAATCTGTCCTCGAAATGGTCTTGATATGTTCTTTAAAAGAGAGATCAGGGTCCAGAGTAACGCCGAGGTCCTTCACAGTTTTATTTGAGACGACTGTACAACCATTAAGATTAATTGTCAGATTCAACAGAAGATCTCTTTGTTTCTTGGGACCTAGAACAAGCATCTCTGTTTTGTCCGAGTTTAATAGTAGAAAGTTTGCAGCCATCCACTTCCTTATGTCTGAAACACATGCTTCTAGCGAGGGCAATTTTGGGGCTTCACCATGTTTCATTGAAATGTACAGCTGTGTGTCATCCGCATAGCAGTGAAAGTTTACATTATGTTTTCGAATAACATCCCCAAGAGGTAAAATATATAGTGAAAACAATAGTGGTCCTAAAACAGAACCTTGAGGAACACCGAAATTTACAGTTGATTTGTCAGAGGACAAACCATTCACAGAGACAAACTGATATCTTTCCGACAGATAAGATCTAAACCAGGCCAGAACATGTCCGTGTAGACCAATTTGGGTTTCCAATCTCTCCAAAAGAATGTGGTGATCGATGGTATCAAAAGCAGCACTAAGGTCTAGGAGCACGAGGACAGATGCAGAGCCTCGGTCCGTTGCCATTAAAATGTCATTTACCACCTTCACAAGTGCCGTCTCAGTGCTATGATGGGGTCTAAAACCAGACTGAAGCATTTCGTATACATTGTTTGTCTTCAGGAAGGCAGTGAGTTGCTGCGCAACAGCCTTCTCTAAAATTTTTGAGAGGAATGGAAGATTCGATATAGGCCGATAGTTTTTATATTTTCTGGGTCAAGGTTTGGCTTTTTCAAGAGAGGCTTTATTACTGCCACTTTTAGTGAGTTTGGTACACATCCAGTGGATAGAGAGCCGTTTATTATGTTCAACATAGGAGGGCCAAGCACAGGAAGCAGCTCTTTCAGTAGTTTAGTTGGAATAGGGTCCAGTATGCAGCTTGAAGGTTTAGAGGCCATGATTATTTTCATCATTGTGTCAAGAGATATAGTACTAAAAGACTTGAGCGTCTCTCTTGATCCTAGGTCCTGGCAGAGTTGTGCAGACTCAGGACAACTGAGGTTTGGAGGAATACGCAGGTTTAAAGAGGAGTCCGTAATTTGCTTTCTAATAATCATAATCTTTTCCTCAAAGAAGTTCATGAATTTATCACTGCTAAAGTGAAAGTCATCCTCTCTTGGGGAATGCTGCTTTTTAGTTAGCTTTGCGACAGTATCAAAAAGGAATTTCGGATTGTTCTTATTTTCCTCAATTAAGTTAGAAAAATAGGATGATCGAGCAGCAGTAAGGGCTCTTCGATACTGTCTTTCCAAGCTAGTCGGAAGACTTCCAGTTTGGTGTGGCGCCATTTCCGTTCCAATTTTCTGGAAGCTTGCTTCAGAGCTCGGGTATTTTCTGTGTACCAGGGAGCTAGTTTCTTATGAGACATTTTTTTAGTTTTTAGGGGTGCAACTGCATCTAGGGTATTGCGCAAGGTTAAATTGAGATACTCAGTTAGGTGGTTAACGGATTTTTGTCCTCTGGCGTCCTTGGGTAGGCAGAGGGAGTCTGGAAGGGCATCAAGGAATCTTTGTGTTGTCTGTGAATTTATAGCACGACTTTTGATGTTCCTTGGTTGGGGTCTGAGCAGATTATTTGTTGCAATTGCAAACGTAATAAAATGGTGGTCCGATAGTCCAGGATTATGAGGAAAAACATTAAGATCCACAACATTTATTCCATGGGACAAAACTAGGTCCAGCGTATGACTGTGACAGTGAGTGGGTCCAGAGACATGTTGGACAAAACCCACTGAGTCGATGATGGCTCCGAAAGCCTTTTGGAGTGGGTCTGTGGACTTTTCCATGTGAATATTAAAGTCACCAAAGATTAGAATATTATCTGCAATGACTACAAGGTCCGATAGGAATTCAGGGAACTCAGTGAGAAACGCTGTATATGGCCCAGGAGGCCTGTAAACAGTAGCTATAAAAAGTGATTGAGTAGGCTGCATAGATTTCATGACTAGAAGCTCAAAAGACGAAAACGTCATTTTTTTTTTTGTAAATTGAAATTTGCTATCGTAAATGTTAGCAACACCTCCGCCTTTGCGGGATGCACGGGGATATGCTCACTAGTGTAGCCAGGAGGTGAGGCCTCATTTAACACAGTAAATTCATCAGGCTTAAGCCATGTTTCAGTCAGGCCAATCACATCAAGATTATGATCAGTGATTAGTTCATTGACTATAATTGCCTTTGAAGTAAGGGATCTAACATTAAGTAGCCCTATTTTGAGAAGTGAGGTATCATGATCTCTTTCAGTAATGACAGGAATGGAGGTGGTCTTTATCCTAGTGAGATTGCTAAGGCGAACACCGCCATGTTTAGTTTTGCCCAACCTAGGTCGAGGCACAGACACGGTCTCAATGGTGATAGCTGAGCTGACTACACTGACTATGCTAGTGGCAGACTCCACTATGCTGGCAGGCTGGCTAATAGCCTGCTGCCTGGCCTGCACCCTATTTCATTGTGGAGCTAGAGGAGTTAGAGCCCTGTCTATGTTGGTAGATAAGATGAGAGCACCCCTCCAGCTAGGATGGAGTCCGTCACTCCTCAGCAGGTCAGGCTTGGTCCTGTTTGTGGGTGAGTCCCAGAAAGAGGGCCAATTATCTACAAATTCTATCTTTTGGGAGGGGCAGAAAACAGTTTTCAACCAGCGATTGAGTTGTGAGACCCTGCTGTAGAGCTCATCACTCCCCCTAACTGGGAGGGGGCCAGAGACAATTACTCGATGCCGACACATCTTTCTAGCTGATATGCACGCAGAAGCTATGTTGCGCTTGGTGATCTCTGACTGTTTCATCCTAACATCGTTGGTGCCGACGTGGATAACAATATCTCTATACTCTCTACACTCGCCAGTTTTAGCTTTAGCCAGCACCATCTTCAGATTAGCCTTAACGTCGGTAGCCCTGCCCCGGGTAAACAGATTAGCCTTAACGTCGGTAGCCCTGCCCCGGGTAAACAGATTAGCCTTAACGTCGGTAGCCCTGCCCCCTGGTAAACAGATTAGCCTTAACGTCGGTAGCCCTGCCCCTGGTAAACAGATTAGCCTTAACGTCGGTAGCCCTGCCCCCTGGTAAACAGATTAGCCTTAACGTCGGTAGCCCTGCCCCCTGGTAAACAGATGAGCCTTAACGTCGGTAGCCCTGCCCCCTGGTAAACAGATTAGCCTTAACGTCGGTAGCCCTGCCCCCTGGTAAACAGATTAGCCTTAACGTCGGTAGCCCTGCCCCCTGGTAAACAGATTAGCCTTAACGTCGGTAGCCCTGCCCCTGGTAAACAGATTAGCCTTAACGTCGGTAGCCCTGCCCCCTGGTAAACAGATTAGCCTTAACGTCGGTAGCCCTGCCCCCGGGTAAACAGTGTATGATCGCTGGATGATTCGCTTTAAGTCTAATACTGCGGGTAATGGAGTCGCCAATGACTAGAGTTTTCAATTTGTCAGAGCTAATGGTGGGAAGCTTCGGCGTCTCAGACCCCGTAACGGGAGGAGTAGAGACCAGAGAAGACTCGGCCTCTGACACCGACCCGCTGCTTAATGGGGAAAACCGGTTGAAAGTTTCTGTCGGCTGAATGAGCGACACCGGTTGAGCGTTCCTACAGCATTTCCTTCCAGAAACCGTGAGAAAATTGTCCGGCTGCGGGGACTGTGCCAGGGGATTTATACTACTATCTGTACTTACTGGTGGCACAGACGCTGTTTCATCCTTTCCTACACTAAAATTACCCTTGCCTAACGATTGCGTCTGAAGCTGGGCTTGCAGCACAGCTATCCTCGCCGTAAGGCGAGCACAGCGGCTGCAATTAGAAGGCATCATGTTAATGTTACTACTTAGCTTCGGCTGTTGGAGGTCCTGACGAATCGTGTCCAGATAAAGCGTCCGGAGTGAAAAAGTTGAGGAAAAAATAAATAAATATATGAACGGTAATTAAAAAGTGAAAACCGTAAAGTTGTCAGGTAGCAAAATAGGTTGGCAACAAAACGCACAGCAACTCGAAAACAAGCCTGTACTCTACAGGGTTATGGTTAGGTCTGGTACTCTGGGTTATGGTTAGGTCTGGTACTCTGGGTTATGGTTAGGGTTATGGTTAGGTCTGGTACTCTGGGTTATGGTTAGGGTTATGGTTAGGTCTGGTACTCTACAGAGTTATGGTTAGGTCTGGTACTCTACAGGGTTATGGTTAGGGTTATGGTTAGGTCTGGTACTCTACAGGGTTATGGTTAGGTCTGGTACTCTACAGGGTTATGGTTAGGTCTGGTACTCTACAGGATTATGGTTAGGTCTGGTACTCTACAGGGTTATGGTTAGAGTTATGGTTAGGTCTGGTAGCCTACAGGGTTATGGTTAGGTCTGGTACTCTACAGGGTTATGGTTAGGTCTGGTACTCTACAGGGTTATGGTTAGGTCTGGTACTCTACAGGATTATGGTTAGGTCTGGTACTCTACAGGGTTATGGTTAGAGTTATGGTTAGGTCTGGTAGCCTACAGGGTTATGGTTAGGTCTGGTACTCTATGGTTAGGTCTGGTAGGGTTATGGTTAGGGTTATGGTTAGGTCTGGTACTCTGGGTTATGGTTAGGGTTATGGTTAGGTCTGGTACTCTACAGAGTTATGGTTAGGTCTGGTACTCTACAGGGTTATGGTTAGGGTTATGGTTAGGTCTGGTACTCTACAGGGTTATGGTTAGGTCTGGTACTCTACAGGGTTATGGTTAGGTCTGGTACTCTACAGGGTTATGGTTAGGTCTGGTACTCTACAGGGTTATGGTTAGGTCTGGTACTCTACAGGATTATGGTTAGGTCTGGTACTCTACAGGGTTATGGTTAGGTCTGGTACTCTACAGGGTTATGGTTAGGTCTGGTACTCTACAGGGTTATGGTTAGGTCTGGTACTCTACAGGGTTATGTTTAGGTCTGGTACTCTACAGGGTTATGGTTAGGTCTGGTACTCTCTACGGGGTTATGGTTAGTTATGGTTAGGTCTGTTACAGGGTTATGGTTAGGTCTGGTACTCTACAGGGTTATGGTTAGGTCTGGTACTCTACAGGATTATGGTTAGGTCTGGTACTCTACAGGGTTATGGTTAGGTCTGGTACTCTACAGGGTTATGGTTAGGTCTGGTACTCTACAGGGTTATGGTTAGGTCTGGTCTACAGGGTTATGGTTAGGTCTGGTACTCTACAGGATTATGGTTAGGTCTGGTACTCTACAGGGTTATGGTTAGGTCTGGTACTCTACAGGGTTATGGTTAGGTCTGGTACTCTACAGGGTTATGGTTAGGTCTGGTACTCTACAGGGTTATGGTTAGGTCTGGTCTATTATGGTTAGGTCTGGTACTCTACAGGATTATGGTTAGGTCTGGTACTCTACAGGGTTATGGTTAGGTCTGGTACTCTACAGGGTTATGGTTAGGTCTGGTACTCTACAGGGTTATGGTTAGGTCTGGTACTCTACAGGGTTATGGTTAGGTCTGGTACTCTACAGGGTTATGTTTAGGTCTGGTACTCTACAGGGTTATGGTTAGGTCTGGTCTACAGAGTTATGGTTAGGTCTGGTACTCTACAGGGTTATGGTTATGGTTAGGTCTGGTACCCTACAGGGTTATGGTTAGGTCTGGTACTCTACAGGGTTATGGTTAGGTCTGGTACTCTACAGGATTATGGTTAGGTCTGGTACTCTACAGGGTTATGGTTAGGTCTGGTACTCTACAGGGTTATGGTTAGGTCTGGTACTCTACAGGGTTATGGTTAGGTCTGGTACTCTACAGGGTTATGGTTAGGTCTGGTCTACAGGGTTATGGTCTGGTACTCTACAGGATTATGGTTAGGTCTGGTACTCTACAGGGTTATGGTTAGGTCTGGTACTCTACAGGGTTATGGTTAGGTCTGGTACTCTACAGGGTTATGGTTAGGTCTGGTACTCTACAGGGTTATGGTTAGGTCTGGTACTCTACAGGGTTATGTTTAGGTCTGGTACTCTACAGGGTTATGGTTAGGTCTGGTCTACAGAGTTATGGTTAGGTCTGGTACTCTACAGGGTTATGGTTAGAGTTATGGTTAGGTCTGGTACCCTACAGGGTTATGGTTAGGTCTGGTACTCTACAGGGTTATGGTTAGGTCTGGTACTCTACAGGATTATGGTTAGGTCTGGTACTCTACAGGGTTATGGTTAGGTCTGGTACTCTACAGGGTTATGGTTAGGTCTGGTACTCTACAGGGTTATGGTTAGGTCTGGTCTACAGGGTTATGGTTAGGTCTGGTACTCTACAGGATTATGGTTAGGTCTGGTACTCTACAGGGTTATGGTTAGGTCTGGTACTCTACAGGGTTATGGTTAGGTCTGGTACTCTACAGGGTTATGGTTAGGTCTGGTCTACAGGGTTATGGTTAGGTCTGGTACTCTACAGGGTTATGGTTAGGTCTGGTACTCTACAGGGTTATGGTTAGGTCTGGTACTCTACAGGGTTATGGTTAGGTCTGGTCTACAGGGTTATGGTTAGGTCTGGTACTCTACAGGGTTATGGTTAGAGTTATGGTTAGGTCTGGTACCCTACAGGGTTATGGTTAGGTCTGGTACTCTACAGGGTTATGGTTAGGTCTGGTACTCTACAGGGTTATGGTTAGGTCTGGTACTCTACAGGGTTATGGTTAGGTCTGGTACTCTACAGGATTGTCTCCTCCTGGTCTAGAGGTTTATGGTTGGGTCTGGTATTCTACATAGAGCTCTAGAGAGACAGAGAGCTTTGTCATCTGGGTTTTTATTGGTTCTTTTAGGATCAGGCAGTTTATTTTCAGAGACATTTACATCATACAGTATCATTTACATGAATATAGATAAAATAACATCATTTACACTAATATAGATAATCTAACATCATTAGATATATCATGTTGCATACGCACAGGGCCAATCTAAAATAGCACCAAACTCCTCTACAGAGCCCTGTTCCCTTCATAGTGCACTACTATAGACCAGAGCCCTGTTCCCTTCATAGTGCACTGCTGTAGACCAGAGCCCTGTTCCCTGTCATAGTGCACTACTTTAGACCAGAGCCATGTTCCCTGTCATAGTGCACTACTTTAGACCAGAGCCCTGTTCCCTTCATAGTGCACTACTTTAGACCAGAGCCCTGTTCCCTTAATAGTGCACTACTTTAGACCAGAGCCCTGTTCCCTTCATAGTGCACTACTTTAGACCAGAGCCCTGTTCCCTTCATAGTGCACTACTTTAGACCAGAGCCTTGTTCCCTTAATAGTGCACTACTATAGACCAGAGCCCTGTTCCCTTAATAGTGCACTACTATAGACCAGAGCCCTATTCCCTTAATAGTGCACTACTTTAGACCAGAGCCCTGTTCCCTTAATAGTGCACCACTATAGACCAGAGCCCTGTTCCCTTAATAGTGCACTACTATAGACCAGAGCCCTGTTCCCTTAATAGTGCACTACTATAGACCAGAGCCCTGTTCCCTTCATAGTGCACTACTTTAGACCAGAGCCCTGTTCCCTTAATAGTGCACTACTATAGACCAGAGCCCTGTTCCCTTAATAGTGCACTACTATAGACCAGAGCCCTATTCCCTTAACAGTGCACTACTTTAGACCAGAGCCCTGTTCCCTTAATAGTGCACCACTATAGACCAGAGCCCTGTTCCCTTAATAGTGCACTACTATAGACCAGAGCCCTGTTCCCTTAATAGTGCACTACTATAGACCAGAGCCCTATTCCCTTAATAGTGCACTACTATAGACCAGAGCCCTGTTCCCTTAATAGTGCACCACTATAGACCAGAGCCCTGTTCCCTTAATAGTGCACTACTATAGACCAGAGCCATATTCCCTTAATAGTGCACTACTATAGACCAGAGCCCTGTTCCCTTCATAGTGCACTACTATAGACCAGAGCCCTGTTCCCTTCATAGTGCACTGCTGTAGACCAGAGCCCTGTTCCCTTCATAGTGCACTACTATAGACCAGAGCCCTGTTCCCTGTCATAGTGCACTACTTTAGACCAGATCCCTGTTCCCTTCATAGTGCACTACTTTAGACCAGAGCCCTGTTCCCTTCATAGTGCACTACTTTAGACAAGAGCCCTGTTCCCTTCATAGTGCACTACTTTAGACCAGAGCCCTGTTCCCTTAATAGTGCACTACTATAGACCAGAGCCCTGTTCTCTTCATAGTGCACTACTATAGACCAGAGCCCTGTTCATTTCGTAGTGCACTACTATAGACCAGAGCCCTGTTCCCTTCATAGTGCACTACTTTAGACCAGAGCACTGTTCCCTTCATAGTGCACTACTTTAGACCACAGCACTGTTCCCTGTCATAGTGCACTACTATAGACCAGAGCCCTGTTCCCTTCATAGTGCACTGCTGTAGACCAGAGCCCTGTTCCCGTCATAGTGCACTACTATAGACCAGAGCCCTGTTCCCTTAATAGTGCACTACTATAGACCAGAGCCCTGTTCCCTTCATAGTGCACTACTATAGACCAGAGCCCTGTTCCCTTCATAGTGCACTACTTTAGACCAGAGTCCTATGGAACCCTACTCCCTTCATAGTGCACTACTTTAGACCAGAGTCCTATGGAACCCTGTTCCCTTCATAGTGCACTACTTTAGACCAGAGTCCTATGAAACCCTGTTCCCTTCATAGTGCACTACTATAGACCAGAGTCTATGGAACCCTACTCCCTTCATAGTGCACTACTTTAGACCAGAGTCCTATGGAACCCTACTCCCTTCATAGTGCACTACTTTAGACCAGAGTCCTATGGAACCCTACTCCCTTCATAGTGCACTACTTTAGACCAGATGTATTAGACAGCTTTGGGAGACTTTGGCCCAAAGTAATTGACTATAGTGTTGTAATAGTGCTCACTAGAGGGCATAGGTTGACGCCAGCCGCTCCTCATTCACTCAGCCTATTGAGTCCACTGATCCCACTCACACAGAAGTACCTTACTCTTTGGCCTCTTTCTCCCCTCTCTCCAGATAAAATCCTGCGACTAGTGATGTCCGTCCGCCCGACATCCTGCCCGCTCAACTCTTCCTCCCTTCTCCACACCATCTCTGGAGACCTCCCCTTCCTCACTTCCCTCATCCCCATGCCCTCCTCCCTTCTCCACACCATCTCTGGAGACCTCCCCTTCCTCACTTCCCTCATCAACTCATCCCCATGCCCTCCTCCCTTCTCCACACCATCTCTGGAGACCTCCCCTTCCTCACTTCCCTCATCCCCATGCCCTCCTCCCTTCTCCACACCATCTCTGGTGACCTCCCCTTCCTCACTTACCTCATCCCCATGCCCTCCTCCCTTCTCCACACCATCTCTGGAGACCTCCCCTTCCTCACTTCCCTCATCAACTCATCCCCATGCCCTCCTCCCTTCTCCACACCATCTCTGGAGACCTCCCCTTCCTCACTTCACTCATCAACTCATCCCCATGCCCTCCTCCCTTCTCCACACCATCTCTGGAGACCTCCCCTTCCTCACTTCCCTCATCAACTCATCCCCATGCCCTCCTCCCTTCTCCACACCATCTCTGGAGACCTCCCCTTCCTCACTTCCCTCATCAACTCATCCCCATGCCCTCCTCCCTTCTCCACACCATCTCTGGAGACCTCCCCTTCCTCACTTCACTCATCCCTGACCACTGACTTCAAGATGGCCCGAGTCGCTCCTCTCCTCAAGAAACCAAGACTCGACCCATATACTGTACTGTATACTGTTATATTCATGTATAGATGATACTGTATATATCCCCATGTTAACATGCTATATATTCTGTTATATTCATGTATAGATGATACTGTATATATCCCCATGTTAACATGCTAAATATACTGTTATATTCATGTATCGATGATATACACTCTCCGGCCAGTTTATTAGGTCCGCCGCCCATTTCACAAAACTGGGTTACAGACAGTGAGTTGTGTGGCTGTGTCTTGCTATATAAAGCAGGCATCGAGGCATTCAGTTACTGTTCAACTGAATGTTAGAATGGGCAAAACTATGTGCCAAGCGCGCCAAATTCAGCATCTCAGAAAACAGTTTGTTGATGAGCGAGGTCCAAGGAGAATCTGTCTGTCTGTCTCTGTCTGTCTGTCTGAATTTTTGCCTGTCTGTCTGCATATCTGCCTGTCTACCTGTCTGTCCGTCTTTCTGCCTGCCCGTCTATCTGCCTGTCTGCCTGTCTTTCTGCCTGCCCGTCTATCTGCCTGTCTGCCTGTCTTTCTGCCTGCCCGTCTTTCTGCCTGCCTGTCCGTCTTTCTGCCTGTCCGTCTTTCTGTCTGCCCGTCTTTCTGCCTGCCTGTCCGTCTTTCTGCCTGTCCGTCTTTCTGCCTGCCCGTCTTTCTGTCTGTCCGTCTTTCTGCCTGCCCGTCTATCTGCCTGTCTGCCTGTCTTTCTGCCTGCCCGTCTACCTGTCTGTCCGTCTTTCTGCCTGTCCGTCTTTCTGCCTGCCCGTCTTTCTGCCTGCCC
Organism: Oncorhynchus nerka; assembly: GCF_034236695.1. Taxonomy (NCBI): domain Eukaryota; kingdom Metazoa; phylum Chordata; class Actinopteri; order Salmoniformes; family Salmonidae; genus Oncorhynchus; species Oncorhynchus nerka. The sequence goes on along the minus strand of NC_088413.1, from coordinate 4,645,203 downwards.
GTCTTTCTGCCTGCCCGTCTTTCTGCCTGCCTGTCCGTCTTTCTGCCTGCCTGTCCGTCTTTCTGCCTGCCCGTCTATCTGCCTGCCTGACCGTCTTTCTGCCTGCCTGTCCGTCTTTCTGCCTGCCTGTCCGTCTTTCTGCCTGCCCGTCTATCTGCCTACCTGCCCGTCTTTCTGCCTGCCTGTCCGTCTTTCTGCCTGCCCGTCTTTCTGCCTGCCTGTCCGTCTTTCTGCCTGCCCGTCTATCTGCCTGCCTGTCCGTCTTTCTGCCTGCCTGTCCGTCTTTCTGCCTGCCTGTCTTTCTGCCTGCCTGTCCGTCTGCCTGCCTGCCTGCCCGTCCGTCCGTCTGTCTGCGTGTCTGCCTGTCTGCGTGTCTGCACGTCTGCCTGTCTGCCTACCTGCGTGTCTGCCTGTATACCTGTCTGCGTGTCTGCCTGTCTGCCTGCCTGCGTGTCTGCCTGTCTACCTGTCTGCGAGTCTGCGTGTCTGCCTGTATACCTGTCTGCGTGTCTGCCTGTCTGCCTGTCTGCCTGCCTGCGTGTCTGCCTGTCTACCTGTCTGTGTGTCCGCCTGTCTGCATGTCCGGTTGTCTGCCTGTCTACCTGTCTGCGTGCCTGCCTGTCTGCCTGTCTGCATGTCTACCTGTCTGCCTGTCTGCGTGTCTACCTGTCTGCCTGTCTGCGTGTCTACCTGTCTGCCTGTCTGCTTGTCTGCATGTCTACCTGTCTGCCTGTCTGCGTGTCTACCTGTCTGCCTGTCTGCGTGTCTACCTGTCTGCCTGTCTGCCTGTCTGCGTGTCTACCTGTCTGCATGTCTGCCTGTCTGCATGTCTGCCCGTCTGCCCGTCTGCTGCCCGTCTGCCCGTCTGCCTGTCTGCGGGTCTGCCTGTCTGTGGGTCTGCCTGTCTGTGGGTCTGCCTGTCTGTCTGCGTGTCTGCCTGTCTGTGGGTCTACCTGTCTGCGTGTCTGTCTTCCTGTCTGTCTGTCTGTCTGTCTGCCTGTTTGCGTGTCTGCCTGTCTGTCTGTCTGTGTGTCTGCCTGTCTGCGTGTCTGCCTGTCTGTCTGTCTGCCTGTTTGCGTGTCTGCCTGTCTGCCTGTGTCTGCGTGTCTGTCTGCATGCCTGTCTTTCTGCCTGTCTGCGTGTCTGTCTGTCTGCCCGTCTGCCTGTCTGTGTGTCTGCCTGTCTGTGTGTCTGCCTGTCTGTCTGTCTGCCTGTCTGTCTGTCTGTCTGTCTGTCTGTCTGTCTGTCTGTCTGTCTGTCTGTCTGCCTGTTTGCCTGTCTGTCTGCCTGTCTGTCTGTCTGTCTCTGGCCGGTTACTACATTGAGAAAGCCAAGCCGTATAGGATGAGTTCTAATCTAAGATCACTTCTACATGTTGGTTCCCTGGACACAGATGAAGCCTTTTCTTGAATTAAGTCCAATGGACTTTATCTATTGAGAGAGCAGTCCAGGACTGGGCCTTATCCGAGTCGGGGAAACCAGCCTCTTAAATGTAGGATTGGGGTTCACGGGCAAGGGGTTAGAGGTCAAGGATTACAGGTCAAGATAAAGTAGTAAATTATGTTAATGTAAAACATGGGAATACCCACTGCCATTCTCAGATATTAACACACCTTCCCTCCCTACAAGTAGACAGACCAGTATATGACGTTGAAGAAGAGGAAACTGAAGGGGAACAGAGCACGTGCGTACAGGTCGATGCGTTTGGCTGCAGCGGGGATGACAGGTTTAGGGGGCGGGGCTTTCTTGTTGTTCTTGGCCTGTGATTTGCCGGTTGCCCCGGTGACCTCAATGGGCTTGCCATAGCAGTCAAAGTTAGAAAGCTCAAAGTCTCTGGGGAGAGATCCCACGATGCTGAAGTCATTAGAGCGGAGGTCTGACTTAGATGTACACACCTTCTTACAGCGAGTCTCCACCACCTACAGACACAGACAGACACACCAGTTAGTAATGTTAGGACAGCAGTAAAAGAGAGATGTGTAGGAAGTAAATGATCAGGAGAGAGAGAGAGATAGAGAGAGAGTTATAGAGAGAGAGAGATAGAGAGAGAGAGATAGAGAGAGAGTTATAGAGAGAGAGTTATAGAGAGAGAGTTATAGAGAGAGAGAGTTATAGAGAGAGAGTTATAGAGAGAGAGTTATAGAGAGAGAGTTATAGAGAGAGAGTTATAGAGAGAGAGTTATAGAGAGAGAGTTATAGAGAGAGAGTTATAGAGAGAGAGTTATAGAGAGAGAGTTATAGAGAGAGAGTTATAGAGAGAGAGAGTTATAGAGAGAGAGTTATAGAGAGAGTTATAGAGAGAGAGTAGAGAGAGAGTTATAGAGAGAGAGAGATAGAGAGAGTTATAGAGAGAGAGAGATATAGAGAGAGAGTTATAGAGAGAGAGTTATAGAGAGAGAGTTATAGAGAGAGAGTTATAGAGAGAGAGTTATAGAGAGAGAGAGATATAGAGAGAGAGTTATAGAGAGAGAGTTATAGAGAGAGAGTTATAGAGAGAGAGAGATAGAGAGAGTTATAGAGAGAGTTATAGAGAGAGTTATAGAGAGAGAGTTATAGAGAGAGAGAGAGAGAGAGAGTTATAGAGAGAGAGTTATAGAGAGAGAGTTATAGAGAGAGAGTTATAGAGAGAGAGTTATAGAGAGAGAGTTATAGAGAGAGAGTTATAGAGAGAGAGTTATAGAGAGAGAGAGATTATAGAGAGAGAGATATAGAGAGAGTTATAGAGAGAGAGTTATAGAGAGAGAGAGTTATAGAGAGAGAGTTATAGAGAGAGAGTTATAGAGAGAGAGAGTTATAGAGAGAGAGTTATAGAGAGAGAGTTATAGAGAGAGAGAGAGAGAGAGATTAGAGAGAGTTATAGAGAGAGAGAGAGAGTTATAGAGAGAGAGATAGAGAGAGAGAGTTATAGAGAGAGAGTTATAGAGAGAGAGTTATAGAGAGAGAGTTATAGAGAGAGAGTTATAGAGAGAGAGTTATAGAGAGAGAGAGATAGAGAGAGAGTTATAGAGAGAGAGATAGAGAGAGAGATAGAGAGAGAGAGATATAGAGAGAGAGTTATAGAGAGAGAGTTATAGAGAGAGAGAGAGAGAGATAGAAAGAGAGTTATAGAGAGAGAGAGAGAGAGTATAGAGAGAGTTATAGAGAGAGAGTTATAGAGAGAGAGAGATTATAGAGAGAGAGTTATAGAGAGAGAGTTATAGAGAGAGAGAGATAGAGAGAGAGAGTTATAGAGAGAGAGTTATAGAGAGAGAGAGTTATAGAGAGAGAGTTATAGAGAGAGAGTTATAGAGAGAGATAGAGATAGAGAGAGATAGAGAGAGAGTTATAGAGAGAGAGTTATAGAGAGTTATGAGAGAGAGTTATAGAGAGAGATAGAGATAGAGAGAGATAGAGAGAGAGATAGAGAGAGAGTTATAGAGAGAGAGAGTTATAGAGAGAGAGTTATAGAGAGAGAGTTATAGAGAGAGAGAGATATAGAGAGAGAGTTATAGAGAGAGAGTTATAGAGAGAGAGAGATATAGAGAGAGAGATAGAGAGAGAGTTATAGAGAGAGAGTTATAGAGAGAGAGTTATAGAGAGAGAGTTATAGAGAGAGAGATAGAGAGAGAGAGAGAGAGAGAGAGTTATAGAGAGAGAGTTATAGAGAGAGAGTTATAGAGAGAGTTATAGAGAGAGAGTTATAGAGAGAGAGTTATAGAGAGAGAGAGATAGAGAGAGATAGAGAGAGATAGAGAGAGAGTTATAGAGAGAGTTATAGAGAGAGAGTTATAGAGAGAGAGTTATAGAGAGAGAGTTATAGAGAGAGAGTTATAGAGAGAGAGTTTATAGAGAGAGAGTTATAGAGAGAGAGTTATAGAGAGAGAGTTATAGAGAGAGTTATAGAGAGAGAGATAGAGAGAGAGAGATATAGAGAGAGTTATAGAGAGAGAGTTATAGAGAGATAGAGAGAGAGTTATAGAGAGAGAGAGATAGAGAGAGAGAGTTATAGAGAGAGTTATAGAGAGAGAGTTATAGAGAGAGAGATAGAGAGAGAGAGTTATAGAGAGAGAGATAGAGAGAGAGAGAGAGTTATAGAGAGAGAGTTATAGAGAGAGAGTTATAGAGAGAGAGTTATAGAGAGAGAGATAGAGAGATAGAGAGTTATAGAGAGAGAGATAGAGAGAGAGAGTTATAGAGAGAGAGATAGAGAGAGTTATAGAGAGTTATAGAGAGAGAGTTATAGAGAGAGAGTTATAGAGAGAGAGAGATAGAGAGAGAGTTATAGAGAGAGAGAGAGATAGAGAGAGAGTTATAGAGAGAGAGTGATAGAGAGAGAGTGATAGAGAGAGAGTTATAGAGAGAGAGTTATAGAGAGAGAGAGATAGAGAGAGAGTGATAGAGAGAGAGTTATAGAGAGAGAGTTATAGAGAGAGAGAGATAGAGAGAGAGTTATAGAGAGAGAGAGATAGAGAGATAGAGAGAGAGTTATAGAGAGAGAGTTATAGAGAGAGAGTTATAGAGAGAGAGTTATAGAGAGAGAGAGAGATAGAGAGATAGAGTTATAGAGAGAGAGAGTTATAGAGAGAGAGTGATAGAGAGAGAGTTATAGAGAGAGAGTGATAGAGAGAGAGTGATAGAGAGAGAGTTATAGTTATATATATTATATTATATCAAATTGGCTTTTCACCAAATTACTGTAAACGACAGACCACGTATTCATCCTGCACACCCTAAATGACTAACAAACAAACCAAAACAAAGGCAAAGCCTTTTCATGCTCTGCGTGCTGTGTCTCCGGGGCGTTGGGAGGTTGGGAGGGTGCAGTGCGTCCTCTGCCTGCGCTCCGCTCGTGCCGGGCAAATGTGGGAGTGGAGCCTAAGGGAGAGGTGCGTGTAGTAAGCACCAGATCTGCCGTGCTTACCCACAGCCCGGTTCAACCTGTGCCTGCACTCTGGAGGGTCCGGGCTAGAGTAGTTGTCCAGCCTGGGGAAGTGGTGCCAAGGCTGCGCACCAGAGCTCCAGTGCTCCCCCACAGCCCGGTCCTTCAGGTGCCTCCTCCTAACACCAAGCCTCCTGAAGGTCTCCCCAGCCTGGTGTTTCCTGTGGCAGCCCCACGCACCAGGCTGTCTCTCTGTCTCCTCCCTGCAGGTGGTCCTGTCTGTCCGGCGCTGCTGCCGGAGTCTCCCGCCTGTCCGGCGCTGCTGCCGGAGTCTGAGGCGCCAGAGCCCCTCAGCCCAGAGGCGCCAGAGCTTCCGCCCCTCCATCCCGAGCTGCCCCTCTGTCCAGAGCTCCCGCCCCTCTGTCCCGAGCTGCCCCTCTGTCCCGAGCTGCCCCTCTGTCCCGAGCTGCCCCTCTGTCCAGAGCTCCCGCCCCTCTGTCCCGAGCTCCCGCCCCTCTGTCCAGAGCCCCTGCCCCTCTGTCCCGAGCTCCTGCCCCTCTGTCCCGAGCTCCCGCCCCTCTGTCCCGAGCTGCCCCTCTGTCCAGTGGGGTCATTGAGAAGGGTGGCCATGGTTAGAAAGCCACGGAGGCGGACAATAAGGCGGACTAAGACGATGGTGAAGTGGGGTCCGCGTCCCGCGCCAGAGCCGCCACCGCGGACAGACGCCCACCCAGACCCTCCCCTATAGGTTAAGGTTTTGCGGCCGGAGTCCGCACCTTCATTTATTTATTTCCTTTGTTTTGTCATTATTTAGTATTTAGTATTAGTATTTAGTATGGTCAGGGCGTGAGTTGGGGTGGGCAGTCTATGTTTGTTTTTCTATGATTTGGGTATTTCTATGTTTCGGCCTAGTATGGTTCTCAATCAGAGGCAGGTGTCATTAGTTGTCTCTGATTGAGAATCATACTTAGGTAGCCTGGGTTTCACTGTGTGTTGGTGGGTGTTTGCTCCTGTCTCTGTGTTTGCACCAGATAGGACTGTTTTGGGTTTCGTTCATTCCACGGTTATTGTTTTTTGTATTTAGTTGTTCATGTGTCCATTTTTGTATTAAAAGAACCATGGACACTTACCACGCCACATATTGGTCCTCTGATCCTTTTCGCCTCTCCTCTTCGGAAGAAGAGGAGGAAATCCCTACAGCACTAGAACAGTCTGCCGCACCCGGCCTCACCCTATTAGAATGAATCTGAAGTCAAATGTCTAGTGTTTGCTGATGATCTGGTGCTTCTGTCAACAACCAAGGAGCGCCTACAGCAGCACATAGATCTTCTGCACAGATTCTGACAGACCTGGTCCCTGACAGACCTGGGCCCTGGTGATGTTCCAGTTGCCAGGACCACAAATTTGATGTATTGTTGTTTTTACCTTCTTGCCCTTTGTGCTGCTGTCTGTGCCCAATAATGTTTGTACCATGTTTTGTGCTGCTACCATGTTGTGCTGCTGCCATGTTGTGCTGCTACCATGTTGTTGTCATGTTGTGATGCTAGTATGTTGTTGTGTTATGTCTCTCTTTATGTAGTATTGTGGTGTCTCTCTTGTCGGGATGTGTGTTTTGTCCTATTTTTGTTATATAATTATTTTTTTAAACCTAGCCCCCATCCACGCAGGAGGCCTTTTGGTCATTGTAAATAAGAATTTGTTCTTAACTGACTTGTCTAGTTAAATAAAGGTTTAACACAAAAAACTACAAATTCCATCTAGGTTCTGTTGCCCACGAGCATACACAAAAAAATATACATACCTCGACCTAAACATCAGCGCCACAAGTCATTTCCACAAACCTGTGATCGATCTGAGAGGCAAGAAGGGCTTTCTATGCCATCAAAAGGAACATACAATTTTACATACCAATTAGGATCTGGCATAAAATATTTGAATACCGCGATACCGGTTTATCCCACTAGGGAACCTCATGTGATTTTAAACTGTTTAATGAAAGGGAACCCAATTCCCTTTAAAGTTACCTAAGTCATTGGCCCGGGACAGCCCCTTTCTGCTGTTACGAATATAACCTCCACCAGGAGCAATTCCCTTCAGACCAGCTTACCTCGATAACCGAGAGGCCTAAGGTTTCAGACCAGCTTACCTCGATAACCGAGAGGCCTAAGGTTTCAGACCAGCTTACCTCGATAACCGAGAGGCCTAAGGTTTCAGACCAGCTTACCTCGATAACCGAGAGGGCTAAGGTTTCAGACCAGCTTACCTCGATAACCGAGAGGGCTAAGGTTTCAGACCAGCTTACCTCGATAACCGAGAGGGCTAAGGTTTCAGACCAGCTTACCTCGATAACCGAGGGGGCTAAGGTTTCAGACCAGCTTACCTCGATAACCGAGGGGGCTAAGGTTTGAGTAGATTGCTGAATTCTTAACCATACCAAGTGGTTAAAATCTGAGACTATCGATCTGACAGAATAAGAGCTTCGATACTAATTACTAGCTTGCAGCAAGAAATTATGTACCCGTGAATGCGAAGATCGACAACCGCCGAAACAACTATTCTCTATCAACATATCTTTCTCTGTCCCTTTGTCTACCAAGCCTCCGGTTTAGCCCACTAGGGCACATTCCCCTATCATTTCCCTGTAGCCCACTAGGGCACATTCCCCTATCATTTCCCTGTATCAACATATCTTTCTCTGTCCCTTTGTCTACCAAGCCTCCGGTTTAGCCCACTAGGGCACATTCCCCTATCATTTCCCTGTAGCCCACTAGGGCACATTCCCCTGTCATTTCCTTGTATCCCACTAGGGCACATTCCCCTATCATTTCCCTGTAGCCCACTAGGGCACATTCCCCTATCATTTCCTTGTATCCCACTAGGGCACATTCCCCTATCATTTCCTTGTATCAACATATCTTTCTCTGTCCCTTTGTCTACCAAGCCTCCGGTTTAGCCCACTAGGGCACATTCCCCTATCATTTCCCTGTATCAACATATCTTTAGCCCACTAGGGCACATTCCCCTATCATTTCCCTGTATCAACATATCTTTAGCCCACTAGGGCACATTCCCCTATCATTTCCCTGTATCAACATATCTTTAGCCCACTAGGACACATTCCCCTATCATTTCCCTGTATCAACATATCTTTAGCCCACTAGGGCACATTCCCCTATCATTTCCCTGTATCAACATATCTTTCTCTGTCCCTTTGTCTAACAAGCCGCCATGCCGGTTTAGCCCACTAGGACACATTCCCCTATCATTTCCCTGTAGCCCACTAGGGCACATTCCCCTATCATTTCCTTGTAGCCCACTAGGGCACATTCCCCTATCATTTCCCTGTAGCCCACTAGGGCACATTCCCCTATCATTTCCCTGTAGCCCACTAGGGCACATTCCCCTATCATTTCCCTGTAGCCCACTAGGGCACATTCCCCTATCATTTCCCTGTATCCATATCTACTTGTTTGTTTGTCATTTCCCTGTATCCATTATTTACTTATTTGTTTATTAAGACATTTGATGTTATTATTTAGTTATTTAATAAGATATTAAGACAATTGATGTTTGGAATGACTCATAGTGAATAGTTCTGGATGTTTGTGAGATAACCAACAATTTATGATGTTTGGAATGAGACTAACACGAGGTAAAGAATAGTTCATTAATTTATGATGTTTGGAATGAGACTAACACGGGGTAAAGAATAGTTCATTAATTTATGATGTTTGGAATGAGACTAACACGGGGTAAAGAATAGTTCATTAATTTATGATGTTTGGAATGAGACTAACACGAGGTAAAGAATAGTTCATTAATTTATGATGTTTGGAATGAGACTAACACGAGGTAAAGAATAGTTCATTAACCTCTTAAGTCGACCCTCTACTTTTTTGAACATTCTGTTAAAAATCGCGCAACATTTCAGCGCCCTGCTACTCATGCCAGGAATATAGTATATGCATTTGCTTAGTCTGTGTGGATAGAAAACACTCAGACGTTTAAAAAACTGGTTAAATCACTGCTGTGGCTTTACCAGAACGGCATTTACATCGAAAAGCACAGGAAAAACTGATCACTGAAAATGGGAAAATATATCCATGCGCTACTTGAACCCATTGATAAACGTGAACCACAATTAATTGACTGAGGTTGCAGTACCTACAGCTTCCACACGGTGTCTAGAGTCTTGTCATTTCCCTTCAAGTTTTTTCTTGGTCAAACACATGCAGGACACCGTATCTCCTCCGGTCTAGGACCGGATATTTTCGTTGAGTTTCTAGCCGGACATTTTTCCAGACGGACAGCTAATGATCTTTACATCGCCTCCTGATGAATTTTATCGCTTATTGACGTTTACTAATACCTAAAGTTGCATTACAAACGTATTTCGAAGTGTTTTGTGAAAGTTTATCGTCGACTTTTTGAATTTTAAAAAATGACGTTACGTTTTGAAACAATGTTTTTTTCGTTTATCACACAGTCTACATATAACGATATCTAGGCTTTATATGGACCGATTTAATCGAAATAAAGACCCAAATAGTGTTTATGGGACATCTAGGAGTGCCAACAAAGAAGATGGTGAAAGGTAATGAATGTTTTCTATTTTATTGTGCGGTTTGTGTAACGCCGAAATGCTAATTATTTTGTTTACGTCCCCTGTGGGTCTTTTGGGGTGTTGCATGCTATCAGATAATAGCTTCTCATGCTTTCGCCGAAAAGCATTTAAAAAATCTGACTTGTTGTCTGGATTCACAACGAGTGTAGCTTTAATTCAATACCCTGCATGTGTATTTTAATGAACTTTTGAGTTTTAACTAATACTATTAGCATTTAGCGTAGTGCATTTGCATTTCCAGAGCTCTAGTTGGGACGCAAGCGTCCCGAGTAGAAGCAACAGGTTAATATATGATGTTTGGAATGAGACTAACACGAGGTAAAGAAGAGTTCATTAATTTATGATGTTTGGAATGAGACTAACACGAGGTAAAGAATAGTTCATTAATTTATGATGTTTGGAATGAGACTAACACGAGGTAAAGAATAGTTCATTCATTAGAAGACTAATTGATCAGATATTAAAATATCTGAAGAGTTATATTAGGAAAATTATAACTTTGTAATGTGAAGATTCTCCTTGGTGCCCCGACTTCCTAGTTAATCACATCTACCTGATTAGTTCATCACGTAATAATAATGACAGAGAATTGATTTGATAAACTAAATAAGTCTTCAGTTTAATGATGCCAAAGACACGACATGTCCAATCGATTGAATTGACCACAGGTGGACTCCAATCAAGTTGTAGAAACATCTCAAGTGGATTTTCTGTTATTTAATCCATTTTAGAAAAACAATGTCAATGTCTGAATAGTTTCTGAAGGCTGTATTTCCCTTAGATTACACAGATCCACAAAGAATTAGAAAACAAACGTAGTTTATTAAACCCCCATATCTATTGGGTGAAATACCACAGTGTGCCTTCACAGCAGAAAGAGTTGTGCCCTGTTGCCAAAAGGAAAGAGCAACCAGTGAAGAACAGAACCGAATGGTGCTGTGGTCTAAGAGACTTCAGAGGAAAGAGCAACCAGTGAAGAACAGAACTTTGTAAATACCCGAATGGTGCTGTGTGGTCTAAGAGACTTCAGTGCAAGAGGTGTCACTGCAGTACCTGGTTTGAATCCAGGCTGCATCACATCGGTCTAAGAGACTTCAGAGGTGTCACTGCAGTACCTGGTTTGAATCCAGGCTGCATCACATCGGTCTAAGAGACTGTCACTGCAGTACCTGTTTGAATCACTGCAGTACCTGGTTTGAATCCAGGCTGCATCACATCGGTCTAAGAGACTTCAGAGGTGTCACTGCAGTACCTGGTTTGAATCCAGGCTGCATCACATCGGTCTAAGAGACTTCAGATGTGTCACTGCAGTACCTGGTTTGAATCCAGGCTGCATCCTGGAGACTTTGAAGTACCAGGCTGCATCACATCGGTCTAAGAGACTTCAGATGTGTCACTGCAGTACCTGGTTTGAATTCCAGGCTGGTTTGAATCCAGGCTCATCACATCGGTCTAAGAGACTTCAGAGGTGTCACTGCAGTACCTGGTTTGAATCCAGGCTGCATCACATCGGTCTAAGAGACTTCAGATGTGTCACTGCAGTACCTGGTTTGAATCCAGGCTGCATCACATAAGAGACTTCAGAGGTGTCACTGCAGTACCTGGTTTGAATCGGTCTAAGAGACTTCAGAGGTGTCACTGCAGTACCTGGTTTGAATCCAGGCTGCATCACATCGGTCTAAGAGACTTCAGATGTCACTCAGTACCTGGTTTGAATCCAGTACCTGGTTCACATCGAAGACTTCAGATGTGTCACTGGCTGCATCACATCACATCGGTCTAAGAGACTTCAGATGTGTCACTGCAGTACCTGGTTTGAATCCAGGCTGCATCACATCGGTCTAAGAGACTTCAGATGTGTCACCTGGTTTGAATCAGGCTGCATCCTGGTTTTCAGAACTGCCCTGGTTTGAATCCAGGCTGCATCACATCGGTCTAAGAGACTTCAGATGTGTCACTGCAGTACCTGGTTTGAATCCAGGCTGCATCACATCGGTCTAAGAGACTTCAGATGTGTCACTGCAGTACCTGGTTTGAATCCAGGCTGCATCACATCGGTCTAAGAGACTTCAGAGGTGTCACTGCAGTACCTGGTTTGAATCCAGGCTGCATCACATCGGTCTAAGAGACTTCAGATGTGTCACTGCAGTACCTGGTTTGAATCCAGGCTGCATCACATCGGTCTAAGAGACTTCAGATGTGTCACTGCAGTACCTGGTTTGAATCCAGGCTGCATCACATCGGTCTAAGAGACTTCAGATGTGTCACTGCAGTACCTGGTTTGAATCCAGGCTGCATCACATCGGTCTAAGAGACTTCAGATGTGTCACTGCAGTACCTGGTTTGAATCCAGGCTGCAGACTTCAGATGTGTCACTGCAGTACCTGGTTTGAATCCAGGCTGCATCACATCGGTCTAAGAGACTTCAGATGTGTCACTGCAGTACCTGGTTTGAATCCAGGCTGCATCACATCGGTCTAAGAGACTTCAGAGGTGTCACTGCAGTACCTGGTTTGAATCAGGCTGCATCACCTGGTTTGAATCCAGGCTGCATCACATCGGTCGATTGGTTGATTGATCCTACAAGGCACAGTTGTCTGTGGTAGGCTGTCAATGTAAATATGGATATTTTCTTAACTGACTTGCTTGCCTGGTTAAATAAATGTTTCTTTATTTTCCCTTTTGTATTTTAACTATGTGTACATCGTTACAACACTGTATATAGACATAATATAACATTTGAAATCCCTCTATTATTTTGGAACTTTTGAGTGTAATATTTACTGTTAACTTTTCATAGTTTATTTAATGTTTGTTTATCCATTTCACTTGCTTTGTCAACACACACGTGTCACGCCTTGGTCATTGTATTTTGTGTTTTCGTTATATATTTGGTCAGGCCAGGGTGTGACAGGAGTTTATGTTATTGTATTTTCGTATTGGGGTTTGTAGTATTTGGGATCGCGGCTGATTAGGGGTGTATAGGCTTGGCTGCCTGAGGCGATTCTCAATCAGAGTCAGGTGATTCTCGTTGTCTCTGATTGGGAACCATATTTAGGTAGCCTGGGTTTTACTGTGTGTTTGTGGGTGATTGTTCCTGTCTCTGTGTAGTTTCACCAGATAGGCTGTAATTAGGTTTCCGTTTGTTGTTTTTGTTTAGTTATTTCATGTGTCACTTTTTTCATTAAAGTCATGAGTAACCACTACGCTGCATTTCGGTCCGACTCTCTTTATACAAACGAAGAACGCCGTTACAACACGGTTATGAAATCAGGGCTCTGAGCTGCCTAACAATACTCTACTCTACACACACACACACACACACACACACACACACACACACACACACACACACACACACACACACACACACACACACACACACACACACACACACACACACACACACACACACACACACACACACACACACACACACACACACACACACACACACAGGGCTCTGACACAACACACATTTACATTTACATTTAAGTCATTTAGCAGACGCTCTTATCCAGAGCGACTTACTACTGCAATTACAGTATACCCATCTCTAGACACACACACACACACACACACACACACACACAACACACAACACACACACACACACACACGGTAGAGTAGTCTTGCCTGCAGAGTGCTAACGTGATGAATGGGCGTTCCTCCGGTCCCATTGACAGTGTTAGTTTTAGAAGGAGTCTTCTTCCCCTCTTTCTCTCTCAGAGCCTTCTCTTTAGACGCCATCTTAGACTTCTCCTCCTCTATACGCCTAGGACTGTTTAACATGACCTGGGGGAGGGAGGGAGGGAGGGGGAGAGGAGGGAGGGGAGGGAGGGGGAGGGAGGAGAGGGAGGGGGAGGGGTGGGGGAGGGGGAGGGAGGGGAGGGGAGGGAGGGAGGGAGGGAGGGAGGGGGGAGGGGTGGGGGGAGAGGAGAGGGGGAGGGAGGGAGGGGAGGGAGAGGGAGGAGAGAGGGAGGGGGAGGGGTGGGGGAGAGAGGAGAGGGAGGGGGAGGGGTGGGAGGGAGAGGGAGGGGAGAGAGAGAGAGAGAGAGAGAGAGAGAGAGAGAGGGGGAAGGAAGGAAGGAGGGAGGGAGGGGGGAGGGAGGGAGTCAAGAGCAAGCGAGTGACCGAGAGAGAGACAGAGAGTGAGAGAGAGAGACACACACAGACAGACAGAGAGAGAGAAAAAGGGAGAGTTTTTGTTATTTCATTGAATTGAACTACATACTCCACCACACACCATGTAATCACTGTCTGTGTGTCTGTGTGTCTGACCTGTGAACACTGTCCTGCACCACACACCATGTGTGTCTGTGTGTCTGACCTGCACCACTACATACTCCACCACACACCATGTCTGTGTGTCTGACCTGCACCACTACATACTGTAATCCACCACACACCATGTAATCACTGTCTGTGTGTCTGACCTGCACCACTACATACTGTAATCACTGTCTGTGTGTCTGACCACACACCATGTAATCACTGTCTGTGTGTCTGACCTGCACCACTACATACTCCACCACACACCATGTAATCACTGTCTGTGTGTCTGTGTGTCTGACCTGCACCACTACATACTCCACTACACACCATGTAATCACTGTCTGTGTGTCTGTGTGTCTGTGTGTCTGACCTGCACCACTACATACTCCACCACACACCATGTAATCACTGTCTGTGTGTCTGACCTGCACCACTACATACTCCACCACACACCATGTAATCACTGTCTGTGTGTCTGACCTGCACCACTACATACTCCACCACACACCATGTAATCACTGCCTGTGTGTCTGACCTGCACCACTACATACTCCACCACACACCATGTAATCACTGTCTGTGTGTCTGACCTGCACCACTACATACTCCACCACACACCATGTAATCACTGTCTGTGTGTCTGACCTGCACCACTACATACTCCACCACACACCATGTAATCACTGTCTGTGTGTCTGTGTGTCTGTGTGTCTGTGTGTCTGTGTGTCTGACCTGCACCACTGCGTACTCCACCAGTGAAGCGAAGCCGAACAGCAGACATGCGATGAGCCAGATGTCTATCGCCTTCACATAGGAGACTTTAGGAAGCGCTGACGCCAGAGACATGGACTCACTGGACAGGGACAGGACAGACAGGATACCTAGAGACAGACAGAGACATTAGAGACATTAGAGACAGACAGACAGACAGACAGACAGACAGACAGACAGACAGACAGACAGACAGACAGACAGACAGACAGACAGACAGACAGACAGACAGACAGACAGACAGACAAAGACAGAGACAGAGACAGAGACAGAAAGACAGAGAGACAGCGACATTAGAGACAGACAGACAGACAGACAGACAGACAGACAGACAGACAGACAGACAGACAGACAGACAAAGACAGAGACAGAAAGACAGAGAGACAGCGACATTAGAGACAGACAGACAGATCTATTGATGTCATGGTATGATGATGTCATGATATCATATTGTGATGATGTCATGATCGTCTCCCAGACTGACCTGCTGACAGCCCTCTGGATGAATGGACGGATGGACAGATGGACGGATGGATAGATGGATAGACTAGGCCTACAAATAGACATAGGGGGAGGGACAACCAGATGAGAAGATAACCTGGTCCAGAACAAACCTCTTCCACGGTAGGGTTAAAGGTTACAGATCATACCCAGAGGAACCCTGACATCAGGGTGGATCCAGAAGGGTTAAAGGTTACAGATCATACCCAGAGGAACCCTGACATCAGGGTGGATCCAGAAGGGTTAAAGGTTACAGATCATACCCAGAGGAACCCTGACATCAGGGTGGATCCAGAAGGGTTAAAGGTTACAGATCATACCCAGAGGAACCCTGACATCAGGGTGGATCCAGAAGGGTTAAAGGTTACAGATCATACCCAGAGGAACCCTGACATCAGGGTGGATCCAGAAGGGTTAAAGGTTACAGATCATACCCAGAGGAACCCTGACATCAGGGTGGATCCAGAAGGGTTAAAGGTTACAGATCATACCCAGAGGAACCCTGACATCAGGGTGGATCCAGAAGGGTTAAAGGTTACAGATCATACCCAGAGGAACCCTGACATCAGGGTGGATCCAGTAGGGTTAAAGGTTACAGATCATACCCAGAGGAACCCTGACATCAGGGTGGATCCAGAAGGGTTAAAGGTTACAGATCATACCCAGAGGAACCCTGACATCAGGGTGGATCCAGAAGGGTTAAAGGTTACAGATCATACCCAGAGGAACCCTGACATCAGGGTGGATCCAGAAGGGTTAAAGGTTACAGATCATACCCAGAGGAACCCTGACATCAGGGTGGATCCAGAAGGGTTAAAGGTTACAGATCATACCCAGAGGAACACACACACACGGTTATGGATCTTCATAAGAAGTCCCTGACATCAGGGTGGATCCAGAAGGGTTAAAGGTTACAGATCATACCCAGAGGAACCCTGACATCAGGGTGGATCCAGAAGGGTTAAAGGTTACAGATCATACCCAGAGGAACCCTGGCAGCGCTGGCGTCAGGGTTGATCCAGAAGGACAGCCAGGAGAGAACCACGATGAGAAGGGTGGGGGCGTAGACTCCCATCATATAGAAGCCCACCTGTCTCCTTAATGTAAAGATCACCTCCACACAGGTGTAGTAACCTACACACACACACACACACACACACACACACACACAACCATACACACACACACACACACGGTTATGGATCTTCATAAGAAGTCTACAGCTTTAAACAGTTTTTTTTACAATCACTTTGGAAATAATTTCAGAACCTATCAAAATGCAAATTTTTCAAAACTCTGGACACTTTTTCCAATTGCTTGGATACAATACACATAAAGCTATGATCACCTGTTCAAAATGACACAACTTAACATCAAAGTATTACCATTTCAAAATGTAATTCAGACATTACCATTATCTGAAATGACTGTTTATTCATGTCATTACAATGATCTAACTATCAACTAATACAACTGCTCAACATGATGAGTAACTGTTGCGTTACTCTTAGTTTTACAGTAAGCAAGGTGAGGGACACTGCAGTGATGTTTTACAGTAAGCCAGGTGAGGGACACTGCAGTGATGTTTTACAGTAAGTCAGGTGAGGGACACTGCAGTGATGTTTTACAGTAAGTCAGGTGAGGAACACTGCAGTGATGTTTTACAGTAAGCCAGGTGAGGAACACTGCAGTGATGTTTTACAGTAAGCCAGGTGAGGAACACTGCAGTGATGTTTTACAGTAAGCTAGGTGAGGAACACTGCAGTGATGTTTTACAGTAAGCCAGGTGAGGAACACTGCAGTGATGTTTTACAGTAAACCAGGTGAGGAACACTGCAGTGATGTTTTACAGTAAGCAAGGTGAGGAACACTGCAGTGATGTTTTACAGTAAGTCAGGCGAGGGACACTGCAGTGATGTTTTACAGTAAGTCAGGTGAGGAACACTGCAGTGATGTTTTACAGTAAGCAAGGTGAGGGACACTGCAGTGATGTTTTACAGTAAGTCAGGTGAGGGACACTGCAGTGATGTTTTACAGTAAGTCAGGTGAGGAACACTGCAGTGATGTTTTACAGTAAGCAAGGTGAGGGACACTGCAGTGATGTTTTACAGTAAGCCTGGTGAGGAACACTGCAGTGATGTTTTACAGTAAGCCAGGTGAGGAACACTGCAGTGATGTTTTACAGTAAGCCAGGTGAGGGACACTGCAGTGATGTTTTACAGTAAGCCAGGTGAGGGAACACTGCATTGATGTTTTACAGTAAGCCAGGTGAGGAACACTGCAGTGATGTTTTACAGTAAGCCAGGTGAGGAATACTGCAGTGATGTTTTACAGTAATCCAGGTGAGGAACACTGCAGTTGACTTCAACTGTTTGATGGTCTAAATTAATGTTGGTATTTCATTGTGTGGGTGGTCTAAATTAATGTTACTATGGTATTTCATTGTGTGGGTGGTCTAAATTAATGTTGGTATTTCATTGTGTGGGTGGTCTAAATTAATGTTCCTATGGTATTTCATTGTGTGGGTGGTCTAAATTAATGTTGGTATTTCATTGTGTGGGTGGTCTAAATTAATGTTGGTATTTCATTGTGTGGGTGGTCTAAATTAATGTTGGTATTTCATTGTGTGGGTGGTCTAAATTAATGTTCCTATGGTATTTCATTGTGTGGGTGGTCTAAATTAATGTTCCTATGGTATTTCATTGTGTGGGTGGTCTAAATTAATGTTTTCATTGTGTATTAATGTTGGTATTTCATTGTGTGGGTGGTCTAAATTAATGTTGGTATTTCATAAATTAATGTTGGTATTTCATTGTGTGGGTGGTCTAAATTAATGTTACTATGGTATTTCATTGTGTGGGTGGTCTAAATTAATGTTGGTATTTCATTGTGTGGGTGATCTAAATTAATGTTGGTATTTCATTGTGTGGGTGGTCTAAATTAATGTTACTATGGTATTTCATTGTGTGGGTGGTCTAAATTAATGTTCCTATGGTATTTCATTGTGTGGGTGGTCTAAATTAATGTTCCTATGGTATTTCATTGTGTGGGTGGTCTAAATTAATGTTCCTATGGTATTTCATTGTGTGGGTGGTCTAAATTAATGTTGGTATTTCATTGTGTGGGTGGTCTAAATTAATGTTGGTATTTCATTGTGTGGGTGGTCTAAATTAATGTTGGTATTTCATTGTGTGGGTGGTCTAAATTAATGTTGGTATTTCATTGTGTGGGTGGTCTAAATTAATGTTACTATGGTATTTCATTGTGTGGGTGGTCTAAATTAATGTTGGTATTTCATTGTGTGGGTGGTCTAAATTAATGTTGGTATTTCATTGTGTGGGTGGTCTAAATTAATGTTCCTATGGTATTTCATTGTGTGGGTGGTCTAAATTAATGTTGGTATTTCATTGTGTGGGTGGTCTAAATTAATGTTACTATGGTATTTCATTGTGTGGGTGGTCTAAATTAATGTTGGTATTTCATTGTGTGGGTGGTCTAAATTAATGTTGGTATTTCTTGTGTGGGTGGTCTATGGTATTTCATTGTGTGGGTGGTCTAAATTAATGTTAAATTATTTCATTGTGTGGGTGGTCTAAATTAATGTTGGTATTTCATTGTGTGGGTGGTCTAAATTAATGTTGGTATTTCATTGTGTGGGTGGTCTAAATTAATGTAAATGGTATTTCATTGTGTGGGTGGTCTAAATTAATGTTGGTATTTTAATGTCTAAATTAATGTTACTATTTCATTGTATTTCATTGTGTGGTGGTCTAAATTAATGTTGGTATTTCATTGTGTGGGTGGTCTAAATTAATGTTACTATGGTATTTCATTGTGTGGGTGGTCTAAATTAATGTTGGTATTTCATTGTGTGGGTGGTCTAAATTAATGTTGGTATTTCATTGTGTGGGTGGTCTAAATTAATGTTGGTATTTCATTGTGTGGGTGGTCTAAATTAATGTTGGTATTTCATTGTGTTGGTCTAAATTAATGTTGGTATTTCATTGTGTGGGTGGTCTAAATTAATGTTGGTATTTCATTGTGTGGGTGGTCTAAATTAATGTTGGTATTTCATTGTGTGGGTGGTCTAAATTAATGTTGGTATTTCATTGTGTGGGTGGTCTAAATTAATGTTGGTATTTCATTGTGTGGGTGGTCTAAATTAATGTTGGTATTTCATTGTGTGGGTGGTCTAAATTAATGTTGGTATTTCATTGTGTGGGTGGTCTAAATTAATGTTGGTATTTCATTGTGTGGGTGGTCTAAATTAATGTTGGTATTTCATTGTGTGGGTGGTCTAAATTAATGTTGGTATTTCATTGTGTGGGTGGTCTAAATTAATGTTACTATGGTATTTCATTGTGTGGGTGGTCTAAATTAATGTTGGTATTTCATTGTGTGGGTGGTCTAAATTAATGTTACATTGTGTGGGTGGTCTAAATTAATATTTCATTGTGTGGGTGGTCTAAATTAATGTTGGGTGGTCTAAATTAATGTTGGTATTTCATTGTGTGGGTGGTCTAAATTAATGTTCCTATGGTATTTCATTGTGTGGGTGGTCTAAATTAATGTTGGTATTTCATTGTGTGGGTGGTCTAAATTAATGTTGGTATTTCATTGTGTGGGTGGTCTAAATTAATGTTGGTATTTCATTGTGTGGGTGGTCTAAATTAATGTTACTATGGTATTTCATTGTGTGGGTGGTCTAAATTAATGTTACTATGGTATTTCATTGTGTGGGTGATCTAAATTAATGTTGGTATTTCATTGTGTGGGTGGTCTAAATTAATGTTGGTATTTCATTGTGTGGGTGGTCTAAATTAATGTTGGTATTTCATTGTGTGGGTGGTCTAAATTAATAAATTAATGTTGGTATTTCATTGTGTGGGTGGTCTAAATTAATGTTGGTATTTCATTGTGTGGGTGGTCTAAATTAATGTTGGTATTTCATGATAAATAAGTTTTCATTTGAACTAAATTAATGTTACTGGTATTTCATTGTGTGGGTGGTCTAAATTAATGTTACTATGTATTTCATTGTGTGTGTCTAAATTAATGTTGTGTGTGGGTGGTCTAAATTAATGTTCCTTGGTATTTCATTGTGTGGGTGGTCTAAATTAATGTTGGTATTTCATTGTGTCTCCTAAATTAATGCTGTATGATGTCAAACTTAAGGAATTAATGTTGGTATTTCATTGTGTGGGTGGTCTAAATTAATGTTGGTATTTCATTGTGTGGGTGGTCTAAATTAATGTTGGTATTTCATCTGTGACTGGGTCTGTCATCCAATTAATGTTGGATTTCACTGGTGGGTGGTCTAAATTAATGTTGGTATTTCATGACAAATAATGTTGGTATTTCATTGTGTGGGTGGTCTAAATTAATGTTACTATGTATTGTCAACTGGGTTTCTGTCAAGTCCACATGTGTGACCAGATCACTGTGTGGTGTGTTGGTAGCCAACTATAAATTAATGTTGGTATTTCATACAAGAATAATATAATAATATATGATGTAAACTATAACAACATATATATCACTGGGTCTGTCATCCACATGAAGACCAGATCACTGGTGGTGTAGCCAACTATAACAACATATATATCACTGGGTCTGTCATCCACATGAAGACCAGATCACTGGTGGTGTAGCCAACTATAACAACATACAAGAATAATATAATAATATATATATATACTATAACAACATATATATCACTGGGTCTGTCATCCACATGAAGACCAGATCACTGGTGGTGTAGCCAACTATAACAACATACAAGAATACTATAATAATATATATATATACTATAACATACAATAATAATATATATATACTATAACAACATACAATAATAATATAATAATATATATATATACTATAACATACAATAATAATATATTGATATATAAATATATATATATATATATATATACTATAACATACAGGACTTCCATTCAGCCACAAGATCATTAGTGAGGTTGGGCACTGATCTTAGGTGATTAGGTCCTGGCTCGCTGTCGGCGTTCCAATTAATCCCAAAGGTGTTCGATGGGGTTGAGTTCAGGGTTCTGTGCAGGCCAGTCAAGTTCTTCCACACTGATCTTGACAAACCATTTCTCATCTTATCAATCAACATAGACAGGGCTCTAACTCCTGTAGCTCCCCAATGAGATAGGGCGCAGGCCAGGCAGCAGGCTGTTAGCCAGCCTGCCAGCATAGTGGAGTCTGCCACTAGCACAGTCAATGTAGTCAGCTCAGCTATCACCATTGAGACTGTGTCTGTGCGTCGATCCAGGTTGGGAAAAACTAAACATGGCGGTGTTCGCTTAAGCAATCTCACTGGAATAAAGACCCTCTCTATTCCTGCCATTATTGAAAGAGCTTGTGATAGCTCACATATCAAAGTAGGGCTACTTAATGTTAGATCCCTCACTTCCAAGGCAGTTGTAGTCAGCATTTCACTGTAAGGTGAAATTTGATTTGATTTGAATTACTGATCATAACCTTGATGTGATTGGCCTGACTGAAACATGGCTCCAGCCTGATGAATTTCCTGGTTACACTAGAGACCATATCCGTTGCGCATCATGCAAAGGTGGAGGTGTTGCTAACATTTACGACAACAAATGTACAATTACAATAAAAAAAATACTGAGTTTTCATCTTTTGAGGTTCTATTCATGAAATCTAAGCAGCCTACTAAATCACTTTTTATAGCTATTGTTTACAGGTGCCACATCTACTCCCACTCTGGCGCTCAACATTGCTGGTTTATTAACCAACAGCCCTGGCAACCCATCATTACGCACACCTGGCAACCCTCATTACACACACCTGGCAACCCTCATTACACACAGCTGCGCCCCATCATTTCACCTGGACTTCATCACTACTCTGATTACTTCCCCTTTGCTTCTACACCTGCATTGCTTGCTGGTTGGGGTTTTAGGCTGGGTTTCTGTACAGCACTTTGAGATATCAGCTGATGTAAGAAGGGCTTTATAAATACATTTGATTGATTCATCTTTAGCATTACTCATCAGGCAGTATTGGCTTTGTTATCATGTCCAGACGCTGCTCTTGTTTTGTATTCTCTACATGTTTGTTATTATTAAACTCACCAACGGGGGTTGGAGTGGGTTACGGCCATCTGGAAGAGAGGAGAGGAGGATCTGGTTTCCTATGAGAGGTTCATGGTTCTGTTCAGGGGGGTCTTCGATCATCCACCAGAGGGCAGAAAGAGGTGATCGCCTACTCCAACTACGGCAGGATGGCCGGACTGCTGCTGATTCCGCCCTCACCATGACAGTGGCAGCATCCAGTGGATGGAATGAGCCGGCGCTCCGCACCTTATTCAGAAAAGGACTGCGCAAAGAGGGTCCAGACAGAGTTGGCATGCCGAGAGGACACCCTCTCCTTGGATGCACTCATCTCAGGCAGACAACCTTCTTCAGGAGGCCAACTCCATCGCCTCTCTCTCTCCTTTGTTGATTGTTCTGAGTCAGAGCCTGAACCTAAGGAGGTAGGGGCCACAAAGTGGTCAGGAGGGACACCAGCTTCAACTGTGTCCGGTACGTTCCAATCCGGGGTCCATGAGAGCAGAGGGACGGCCCCATGATCAACCATCTCCTGGGTTAGGTGTGAGTATTCCGTCATCATCACTTTCCGCCAAACCCTTTTTAGTATAGCTTTCACTAGCTGGCTGTCCCTCGTGTTGTTTCTACAGCTCTAGTGGTCTCCGGTGCAGTGGGGAATTGTATTGACCAGGCCCTTGACTCCTCCCTGAACTTCACCTCATACCTGCTCTCCTCTCCGTTTCTGGTTCAAGCGCTGGATAATTGACCACTGGGATCCGGGACAATCACACACATCACAACTCACCCTCACCGTGGAGCACCAGAAAACCCTTCCTCATCATCACCTCTACACAAGATCATCCTCTGCCTCCCGTGGCTCCAACGCCATAACCCCACCATCTCATGGTCGAAGATGACAATCACGGACTGGGCACCTGAATGCCGGAGGACCTGCTTTCCCTTCCCCTGTAGTTCCACGTTGGTTGAGAGTCCTGTGAGAGTCCTGTGAGAGTCCTGTGAGAGTCCTGTGAGAGTCCTGTGAGAGTCCTGTGAGAGTCTTGTGAGAGTCCCGTGAGAGTCCCTGTGGCCCTCCAGTCCAACATCCCGGCGGGAGGTTTTCTCTGTGTCACCTGTCTCCCTCCTCATCGCCCCTGGGACTGTCACCTGTCTCCCTCCTGTGCCATCGACCTGCTTGCAGGCTCTACACCTCCGTGCAGCCACAACTACCCCTCTCTCTGTGGCTGAAACCAAGGCATTCCAACAGGGTGCCTCGTGGATGTACTTCTCCACTCCTCCATTTTAAGCAGACCAACTATAGTGCCTGTGCCCAAGAACACTAAGGTAACCTGCCTAAATGATTACCGACCGTAGCACTCACATCTGTAGCTATGAAGTGCTTTGAAAGGCTGGTTATGGCTCACATCAACACCATTATCCCAGAAACCCTAGACCCACTCCAATTTGAATACTGCCCCAACAGATCCACAGATGATGTTCTCTATTGCACTCCACACTGCCTTTTTCCACCTGGATTAAAGGAACACCTATTTGAGAATGCTATTCATTGAATACAGCTCAGCGTTCAACCACATATTGCCCTTAAAGCTCATCAATAAGCTAAGGACCCCGGGACTAAACACCGTCCTCTGCAACTGGATTGACTCTGTACCGGTACCCCCCTGTATATAGTCTTGAAATTGTTATTATACTGCTGCTCTTTAATTACGTGTTACTTTTATTTCAGATTCTTCTTTTTAAACTGCATTGTTGGTTAGGGGCTCGTAAGTGAGCATTTCCCTGTAAGGTTAACACCTATTGTATTCGGCGCATGTGCACCCATTATTCCGCTCTCTCAAATCATGGGCCCCGTGTTCTGGGATGTAAGAAGGGGACATTCGCCAGGCCCTGGAGAGGGAACCTGTCCCCCTGAGAGCACCTACTTTCCCATGGGGATAAAGGATTGGCTACTGACCTGGGCACAGCTGTCGTCACTGGACAGACATCCAGGTATGATTCAATCCATCTCTGTAAAGTAATGGTAGCCCATCTTGGCACAGGATGTCACTCGCTAAGTCAACTCCTGTTCCGTATGTGCCCAAACCAAATCTCCCAGCACGCTCCAGCAGGTAAACTCCTTTCCCTTCCCATACCTCAGTATCGCTGGTCTCATCTGTCGATTGATTTTTACACTGATCTACACTCTGATTTCACCACCATTTTGGTGGTTGTGGACAGATTCTCTAAATCCTGCCGTTTTATCTCTGGTCTCCCTGCCGCTCTTCATGTTGCTGAGGCACTGTTCCAGCAGGTCTTCCGGCACTAAGGCCTTCCAGAGGACCATCTCCCCCCGTCATGGGTATGGGAAGCCTTCATGGAGAAGCTGGCCAGCCTACTTCCGGGTTCCGGGCTCAGGCTAACGGGCAGGTGGAAAGGATGAACCAGGAGCTGGGGAAGTTCCTGAGGAATCATTGACAGGACCTGCAGGGGGAGTGGTCCCGATTCCTTGGCTGGGGTACGCCCAGAATTCTTTGCGTCACTCTTCCACTCTGTTATGTGTTATCAGCCAGCCCTGGCCCCATGGACACCGAGCCAGACCAAATCTCTTGCGGTGAACGAGTGGTTCAGGCACTCGTTCATTACTCTGGACCCTGATCTCTCCTTTGACGTATCAAGAATATTTCAAGTTTTTCCATCTTTGTAACATTGCAAAAGTAAGACTTTTTGTCCAATAATAATAATACCAATATAATATATAATATATATATATAATGTATATAATAATATAATACCAATAATGATGCATAAAAATTAATCAGTGCTTTTGTTACTTCTAGATTACTGCACTGCTCTACTCCCCGGCTACCTGGATAAAGCATTAAATAAACTTCAGTTAGTGCTAAATACGGCTGCTTGAATCTTGACTAGATCATATTACTCCAGTGCTAGCCTCTACACTGACTTCCTGTTAAGGATAGGGCTGATTTCAAGGTTTTACTGCTAACCTACAAAGCATTACATGGGCTTGCTCCTACCCATCTCTCTGATTTGGTCCTGCCGTACATACCTACACGTACGCTACAGTCACAAGACGCAGGCCTCCTAATTGTCCCTAGAATTTCTAAGCAAACAGCTGGAGGCAGGGCTTTCTCCTATAGAGCTCAATTTTTATGGAATGGTCTGCCGATCCATGAGAGAGGTGCAGACTCGGTCTCAACCGTTAAGTCTTTACTGAAGACTCATCTCTTCAGTAGGTCATATGAGTGCAGTCTGGGCCAGGGGTGCGAAGGTGAACAGCAATGCACTGGAAGGACGAACTGCCCTTGCTGTCTCTGCCTGGTCGGCTCCCCTCTCTCCACTGGGATTCTCTGCCTCTGACCCTATTACGGGGGCTGAGTCACTGGCTTACTAGTGCTCTTTCATAACGTCCCTAGGAGGGGTGCGTCACATTGTGTCAGGCTTTGATGTGCTCGACTTGAGTGGGTTGAGTCACTGATGTGATCTTCCTGTCCGGTCTTGCCCCCCCTCGGGCTCGTGTGGTGGAGGAGATCTTCGTGGGCTATTCTCAGCCTTAGTAGTATGTTGGTGATCTGTTGGTAAAGTGGGTGGGGTTATAAACTGCCTGGTTGGCCCTGTCCGGGGTTTATTGTCGGACCGGGCCACAGTGTCGTCGTCCCCGTCTAAGCCTCCAGAATCTATGCTGCAATAGTCTATGTGCTTGGCGGCTAGGGTCTGTGGGACACTGTCTTATCTGGTGTCCTGTGTGAATTTAAGTTTGCTCCCTCTAATTCTCTCTATGCCCCTTCCCGACCCAGAGGACCTGAGTCCTAGGACCATGCCTCAGGAACACCTGGCCAGATGAGTCCTGACTGTCTTCAGTCCACCTGGTTGTGCTGCTGCTTCAGTTTCAACTGTTCTGACCTGTTTACCGGACGAGCTGGTCTTCCGCCCACTGAGGTAGTCAGGAACCAATACACACAGTCAGTCAGGCGGCTAGGCAAAGGCTAGCTTTTTCAAACAGAAATTTGCATCCTGTAGCTCTAATTCCAAAATGATTAGGGACACTGTAAAGTCCATGGAGAACAAGAGCACCTCCTCATAGCTGCCCACTGCACTGAGGCTAGGCGACACGGTCACCACCGATAAATCCGATAAATCCATGATAATCGAACAATAAGCATTTCTCTACGGCTAGCCATGCTTTCCACCTGGCTACCCCAACCCCAGCCAACAGCTCCGCACCCACCCGAGCCTCCCCAGCTTCTCCTTCACCCAAATCCAGATAGCAGATGTTCTGAAAGAGCTGCAAAACCTGTACCTGTACAAATCAGCTGGGCTTGACAATCTGGACCCTCTCTTTCTAAAATTATCTGCCGCCATTGTTGCAACCCCTATTACCAGTCTGTCAACCTCTCTTTCGTATGAAAGCTGCCGCAGTCATCCCCCTCTTCAAAAGGGGGTGATACTCTAGACCCAAACTGTTATAGACCTATATCCATCCTGCCTTTCTGAAGTCTTCGAAAGCTTTAATAAAGGTTTAATAAACAGATCACTGACCCTTTCGAATCCCACCGTATCTTCTCCGCTGTGCAATCCGGTTTCCGAGCTGGTCATGGGTGCACCTCAGCCACGCTCAAGGTACTAAACAATATCATAACCACCATCGATAAAAGACAGTACTGTGCAGCCGTCTTCATCGACCTGGCCAAGGCTTTCGACTCTGTCAATCACCGTATTCTTATCGGCAGACTCAATAGCCTTGGCTTCTCAAATGACTTCCTCGCCTGGTTCACCTACTACTTTGCAGACAGAGTTCAGTGTGTCAAATCAGAGGGCCTGTTGTCCAGACCTCTGGCAGTCTCTATGGGGGTACCACAGGGTTCAATTATCGGGCCGACTCTTTTCTCTGTATATATCAACGATGCCGCTCTTGCTGCGGGTGATTCCCTGATCCACCTCTACGCAGATGACACAATTCTGTATACATCTGGCCCTTCTTTGGCCATTGTGTTAACTAACCTCCAAACGAGCTTTAATGCCATACAACACTCCTTCCGTGGCTTCCGTGGCCAAATGAATGCTTTTCAACCGTTCGCTGCCCTCACCCACCCGCCCGACTAGCATCACTACTCTAGACGGTTCTGACCTAGAATACATGGACAACTACAAATACCTAGGTGTCTGGCTAGACTGTAAACTCTCCTTCCAGACTCAAATCAATCATCTCCAATCCAAAATCAAATCTAGAAATCGGCTTTCTATTTCGCAACAAAGCCTCCTTCACTCACGCCAAACTTACCCTAGTAAAACTGACTATCCTACCGACCCTCGACTTCGGTGGTGTCATCTACAAAATAGCTTCCAATACTCTACTCAGCAAATTGGATGTTGTCTATCACAGTGCCAACCGTTTTGTTACCAAAGGGCCTTATACCACCCACCACTGTGACCTGTATGCTCTTGTCGGCTGGCCCTCGCTACTTATTCGTCACCAGACCCACTGGCTCCTGGTCATCTATAAGTCTATGCTAGGTAAAACTCCGCCTTAGCTCACTGGTCACGATAACAACACCCACCCGTAGCACGTGCTCCAGCAGGTATATCTCACGGGTCCTCCCCAAAGCCATCACCTCCTTTGGCCGCCTTTCCTTCCAGTTCTCTGCTGCCAATGACTGGAACTAATTGCAAAAATCGCTGAAGCTGGAGACATATTTCCCTCACTAACTTTAAACATCAGCTATCTGAGCATCTAACTGATCGCTGAAGCTGTACATAGCCCATCTGTAAATAGCCCACCCAATCTACCTACCTCATCCCCATACTGTTTTTATTTACTTTCTGCTCTTTTGCACACCAGTATTTCTACTTGCACATCATCATCTGCTCATCTATCACTCCAGTGTTAATCTTCTAAACTGTAATTCCTTCGCTACTACGGCCTATTTATTGCCTTACCTCATGTCATTTGCAGACACTGTATATCGACTTTCTTTCTTCTATTGTGTTATTGACTCTACGCTTGTTGATTCCATGTATAACTGTGATGTTTCTGTCACTCTGCTATGCTTTATCTTGGCCAGGTCGCAGTTGCAAATGAGAACCTGTTCTCAACTAGCCTACCTGGTTAAATAAAGGTGAAATAAAATTTTAAAAAACCTGGCTGGTCACCTACGAATGTTTGAACATCTTAAAAAACAATCTGGCCTTAATGACCATACACTCTTATAATATCCACGCAATACAGAGAAGAGGACTGGCCACCCCTCAGAGCCTGGTTCCTCTCTACCCAGTACAGCCAGAAGAGGACTGGCCACCCCTCAGAGCCTGGTTCCTCTCTACCCAGTACAGCCAGAAGAGGACTGGCCACCCCTCAGAGCCTGGTTCCTCTCTACCCAGTACAGCCAGAAGAGGACTGGCCACCCCTCAGAGCCTGGTTCCTCTCTACCCAGTACAGCCAGAAGAGGACTGGCCACCCCTCAGAGCCTGGTTCCTCTCTACCCAGTACAGCCAGAAGAGGACTGGCAATCCCTCAGAGCCTGGTTCCTCTCTAAGTTTCTTCTTAGGTTCCTACCTAGGGAGTTTTTCCTAGCCACCGTGCTTCAACATCTGCATTGATTGCTGTTTGGGGTTTTTATGCTGGGTTTCTGTATAAGCACTTTGTGACATCTGCAGATGTAGAAAGGGCTTTAGAAATACATTTGATTGATGACTGTATGGACCTCGCTTTGTGCACGGGGGCATAATCATGCTGTAGCATTAAGATTTTCCTTCACCGGAAATAAGGGGCCTAGCCCGAACCATGAAAAACAGCCCCAGACCATTATCCCTCATCCACCAAACTTTACAGTTGGCAATATGCATTGGTGCAGATAGCATCCTCCTGGCATCCGCCAATCCGAGATTTGTCGGACTGCCAGACGGTAAAGCGGGATTCATCATTCCAGAGAACGTGTCATTCCGCTGCTCCAGAGTCTTTACACCCCTCCAGCCGATGCTTGGCATTGCGCATATTGATCTTAGGCTTGTGTGCTGCTGCTCAGCAATGGAAACCCACTTCATGAACAGACGAACAGTTATTGTGCTGACATTGCTTCTTGAGGCAGCTTGGAACTCGGTTGTGAGTGTTGCAACTGAGGACAGATGATATTTAAGCGCTATGTGCTTCAGCACTCAGCGGTCCCATTCTATGAGCTTGTGTGGCCTACCACTTTGCGGCGGAGCCGTTGTTGCTCCTAGATGTACTCTTGTCAGCAACGCAATGTGGCTGAAATAGACGAATCCACTCATTTGAAATGTGGGGTATACTTTTGAATATATTTGAATATATAGTGTACTGCCAATTTCTCCACAACACCATTGTAAGCGGGTTATGGTAGAGAAATTAGCATTCGATTCTCTGGCAACTGTTCTGGTGGACATTTCTTCAGTCAGCATGTCAAAGTTTCCAGTTCCTCGGCATACACATCATGGACTAACTGAAATGGTTCCCCCACACAGACAGTGTGGTGAAGAAGGTGCAACAGCGCCAAATGTGTCTTGTCACCTAAAACCCTCAAACCTTTACAGATGCACAATTGAGAGCCTCCTGTCATGCTGCATCACTGCCTGTTACGGCAACTGCACCACCCACAACCGCAAGGCTCTCCAGAGGGTGGTGCGGTCTGCACAACGCATCACTGGGGGCAAACTACCTGCCCTCCAGGACACCTACAGCACCCGATGTCACAGCAATGCCAAAAAGATGATCAAGGACAACAACCACCTGAACCACTGCCTGTTCACCCCTGGCAAAGGGCAAAGGGCGGCTACTTTGAAGAATCTCAAATATAAAACATATTTTAATTTTTTTAACGCTTTTTTGGTTACTACATGATTCCATATGTGCTATTTCATAGTGTTGATGTCTTCACTATTATTCAACAATTTAGAAAATAGTAAAAAATATAGAAAAACCCTGGAATGAGTAGGTGTGTCCAAACTTTTGACTGGTACTGTAGATACACTGAGTGTACAAAACATAAGGAACACCTGCTCTTTCAATAACTATAGACCGACCAGAAGAATCCAGGTGAAAGCTATGATCCCTTATTGATGTCACCTGTTAAATCCACTTCAATCAGTGTAGATGAAGGAGAGGAGACGGGTTAAAGAAGGATTTATAAGCCTGGAGACAACTGAGACATGGATTGGATGGATAGCATTATTCAAACCTTGTCTCTCAGGACTGAGACTGGACCACCCAGGAACACTCAACACTTATTGGAAAGCCATTCTGGTGTGTCTTTGGCATAAGAATGTATATTAGTATTGTGGTGCAGCATTATATTATGGGTATGCCTGTCATCAGGAACTGGGTAGTTGGTCAACAGAAATATAAAAGGAGTCGAGGTAAGAAGTTAGAGGACAACCCACCGTAGTCTTCTGAAAACCGATTCCTGGGATAAAGTTACATTTTTCAGTGGGAAAATTACACAAATGTTTATGCCAAATTAGGGATGTGGTGCTGACGAAAGACGAGGCCAATTCCAAATGCCTTGCAGACCATCCCCAATACAGACCTACTCGCCCATCGGCATGACAACGGTAGAACATACCCAATACAGATCTACTCGCCCATCGGCATGACAACGGTAGGCCATACCCAATACAGATCTACTCGCCCATCGGCATGACAACGGTAGACCATCCCCAATACAGATCTACTCGCCCATCGGCATGACAACGGTAGACCATGCCCAATACAGATCTACTCGCCCATCGGCATGACAACGGTAGACCATCCCCAATACAGATCTACTCGCCCATCGGCATGACAACGGTAGACCATACACAATACAGATCTACTCGCCCATCGGCATGACAACGGTAGACCATCCCCAATACAGATCTACTCGCCCATCGGCATGACAACGGTAGACCATACACAATACAGATCTACTCGCCCATCGGCATGACAACGGTAGACCATACACAATACAGATCTACTCGCCCATCGGCATGACAACGGTAGACCATACACAATACAGACCTACTCGCCCATCGGCATGACAACGGTAGACCATCCCCAATACAGATCTACTCGCCCATCGGCATGACAACGGTAGAACATACCCAATACAGATCTACTCGCCCATCGGCATGACAACGGTAGACCATACACAATACAGATCTACTCGCCCATCGGCATGACAACGCTAGACCATCCCCAATCTACAGATCTAGACCATCCCCCCATCGGCATGACAACAGTAGAGATGAAAAGACATGACACAACCCAGCCACTCCCCCTTTCCCAACCTACTCCAGATCACAACATAATGCTCCAGAGGGCCATTAAACTGCAGAACATGCACTTCAAACATTCTATCCAGGACAGGATGGTAACAGCAGGGGCCAGATGGCTCGCCCTGCTCTAAAAGGACACCAAAAACCCTGCTGTTTGGGAGAAATCATTACATAAGGCTGTGAGGCAGGAAGGGCACTGGTGCATGCAATGATCATTGTGTGCTGTAGACATTTGAAATGATATTGTGCATTCTCCCCGTTGGGAACTCCGTATTTCAAGGAGAACGTGTCACGTTTTGTATCATTATGTAGGGAAC
This sequence comes from Oncorhynchus nerka, assembly GCF_034236695.1. Lineage (NCBI taxonomy): Eukaryota > Metazoa > Chordata > Actinopteri > Salmoniformes > Salmonidae > Oncorhynchus > Oncorhynchus nerka. The sequence goes on along the minus strand of NC_088413.1, from coordinate 4,613,496 downwards.
ATTATGCCCTGAACAATGACCCACCTCTCCCAGTTGTACAAACGATGTATCCATCAATAAGGGAACAATATTCAATTCCCAAAGGAAGAGACTCTCCTCCTGGGGCTGCGTGACCTCCTGCTAAGGAATGTTTCAGCCAATCAGGCAGGGAGACTCAGTGTAACAGTTTAGCTTCTGTCCCTCTCCTCGCCCCTACCTGGGCTCGAACCAGGGACCCTCTGCACACATCGACAACTGACACCCACGAAGCATCGTTACCCATCGCTCCACAAAAGTCACAGCCCTTGCAGAGCAAGGGGAACAACTACTTCAAGGTCTCAGAGCGAGTGACGTCACCGATTGAAACGCTATTAGCGTGCACCACCGCTAACTGGCTAGCCATTTCACATCGGTTACATCAGCACCTAGCCCCACCCTCATTGTCCATTCTAACTGAACTATAAAAGCGTGGCACAAATAATTGCCACGGCCGACCAAAATCCCTCTACTGCTTAAACGTCAGCATAGTTGGTAACTGGAAAGCGCTCTTGCTTATTGATCATCCCCGATCGCAATGAGTGGAGGCCAAACACCAATATTTGGAATTTGAACAATTGTCCTCTGCTCTCACTTTGATCTCAGTTTGACGAATACACCACCCCAGAACTGAATACACCACCCCGGAACTGAATACACCACCCCAGAACTGAATACACCACCCCAGAACTGAATACACCACCCCAGAACTGAATACAGCACCCTGGAACTGAATACACCACCCCGGAACTGAATACACCACCCCGGAACTGAATACACCACCCCGGAACTGAATACACCACCTCGGAACTGAATACACCACCCCGGAACTGAATACACCACCCCTGAACTGAATACACCGCCCCAGAACTGAATACACCACCTCAGAACTGAATACACCACCCCGGAACTGAATACACCACCCCAGAAATGAATACACCACCCCGGAACTGAATACAGCACCCCGGAACTGAATACACCACCCCAGAACTGAATACACCACCCCGGAACTGAATACACCACCCCAGAACTGAATACACCACCCCAGAACTGAATACACCACCTCAGAACTGAATACACCACCCCGGAACTGAATACACCACCCCAGAACTGAACACCCCACTCCAAAACTGAATACACCACCCCAAAACTGAATACACCACCCCGGAACTGAATACACCACCCCAAAACTGAATACACCACCCCATAACTGAATACACCACCCCGGAACTGAATACACCACCCCAGAACTGAATACACCACCTCGGAACTGAATACACCACCTCGGAACTGAATACACCACCCCAGAACTGAATACACCACCTCAGAACTGAATACACCACCTCAGAACTGAATACACCACCTCGGAACTGAATACACCACCCCAGAACTGAATACACCACCTCAGAACTGAATACACCACCCCGGAACTGAATACACCACCCCAAAACTGAATACACCACCCCAGAACTGAATACACCACCCCGAACTGAATACACCACCCCAGAACTGAATACACCACCCCAGAACTGAATACACCACCCCAGAACTGAATACACCACCCCAGAACTGAATACACCACCCCGGAACTGAATACACCACCCCAGAACTGAATACACCACCCCAGAACTGAATACACCACCCCAGAACTGAATACACCACCCCAGAACTGAATACACCACCCCGGAACTGAATACACCACCTCGGAACGGTTTGAACCTTTTCCATTTTTCTCCCTTTAAAGACCGTTTGGTAATCCAACCAGAGATTGAAATACTAAGACATTGTTACCTTGTTTTTAGAATAAATCTTCTTCCTGTCATAAAATAATATCACTCTCTGAGATTTTGAATCTGACTTATCATTAAAAGAACTCTACAGAATCTGCAGATTATAATTGTGACACGAACAGTTTATCCTTACTTGCTAAAAAAAGTTTTGACTTAAATGATAGCTGGTGCCCCGTTTACTGTAGAATATAGATACATCCATATTTTGTATCCCATAATGAATTACCCAATGAATGAGACATTATGATAGCATTAGGCCACACCCCTACAACAAAGACACACCAGAGAGAAGAGAGATGGCACTGTACTGGAAGGCTGTGGTTTGGGAGTTTAGCTATTTGGGATTATTTTGGCATTTATCTTTACTTTATTTTCCTGACATGTATTCGCTATCATTTCTTATAACCAGCAAGAACTTTTGAACATCAAATCGTCAGTTAATTTCCCCAATTCCAGCTTCAACTTATCTGCCCTGGGCTCTTTCTGTAATTACGACCCAATTTTCAGGCAATCCAAGAGGAAATGCCGGCGTTACAGAGGCAGGAGAGGGAGAGTCCTGGTGAGATTAATGAGAAGGGAAAACCGGCCACCCCTTCCCTGCATTCCATTGGCCAAGAAGATGGATGACCTTGGATCAAGGATTTTCTTGTAACAGCAATATTCTCCGTTTTTCAGAAACATGTCTTTTGGACAAGATACTCCCCATGGCTATCCAATAGGGATGGGAGAAATGTGCAATTTCTCTTAACGTTTAAACGTAAATAAAAATCGTACAATTATGGGAATTCACAATTCAGATGTGGTTCTGTGTATGACCACTAAGAATTACTGCAGTTCAATCTATCACATTCCTGGTTACTGACATACCGGTCGTCACTAGGTACCACAGCCACAAAGTCTTGATGCCCACCCATTTAACCCTAACCCTAACCCACCCATTTCTACAGTTGATCTTCTTAAAATGTGATTTTAAACCTAAACCTAACCTTAATCCTAACCTTAACCACATGGCTAACCTTATGCCTAACCCTAACCTTAATCCTAACCTTAACCACATGGCTAACCTTATGCCTAACCCTAACCTTAATCCTAACCTTAACCACATGGCTAACCTTATGCCTAACCCTAACCTTAATCCTAACCTTAACCACATGGCTAACCTTATGCCTAACCCTAACCTTAATCCTAACCTTAACCACATGGCTAACCTTATGCCTAACCCTAACCTTAATCCTAACCTTAACCACATGGCTAACCTTATGCCTAACCCTAACCTTAATCCTAACCTTAACCACATGGCTAACCTTATGCCTAACCCTAACCTTAATCCTAACCTTAACCACATGGCTAACCTTATGCCTAACCCTAACCTTAATCCTAACCTTAACCACATGGCTAACCTTATGCCTAACCCTAACCTTAATCCTAACCTTAACCACATGGCTAACCTTATGCCTAACCCTAACCTTAATCCTAACCTTAACCACATGGCTAACCTTATGCCTAACCCTAACCTTAATCCTAACCTTAACCACATGGCTAACCTTATGCCTAACCCTAACCTTAATCCTAACCTTAACCACATGGCTAACCTTATGCCTAACCCTAACCCTAATCCTAACCTTAACCACATGGCTAACCTTATGCCTAACCCTAACCCTAATCCTAACCTTAACCACATGGCTAACCTTATGCCTAACCCTAACCTTAATCCTAACCTTAACCACATGGCTAACCTTATGCCTAACCCTAACCTTAATCCTAACCTTAACCACATGGCTAACCTTATGCCTAACCCTAACCTTAATCCTAACCTTAACCACATGGCTAACCTTATGCCTAACCCTAACCTTAATCCTAACCTTAACCACATGGCTAACCTTATGCCTAACCCTAACCTTAATCCTAACCTTAACCACATGGCTAACCTTATGCCTAACCCTAACCTTAATCCTAACCTTAACCACATGGCTAACCTTATGCCTAACCCTAACCTTAATCCTAACCTTAACCACATGGCTAACCTTATGCCTAACCCTAACCTTAATCCTAACCTTAACCACATGGCTAACCTTATGCCTAACCCTAACCTTAATCCTAACCTTAACCACATGGCTAACCTTATGCCTAACCCTAACCTTAATCCTAACCTTAACCACATGGCTAACCTTATGCCTAACCTAAACCTTAAATGAACTCCAAAAATAAAAATGTTGTTTGACAATATATTCTGACTTAGTGTTTGTGGTAACTAGTGGAAACCCTACCAGATGGTGCTCACCTTACTGCGGTCCACCACTCACTCAGCAACGATGGTATTAATGCCGTTTTAGATTCTCTGCCCTCCATGTTGTTGTCAGTTGTCAGTTGCAGAAGCTCAAACAGGAACTACCCAGTGACTCGATCAATTGAGAAATGATCATCAGAATCAGAGATTATGCTACAGGACTGCCCTTGCTAGCGCTGATTATAATATGTTCTGAGACTTCACCTATAACACCAACGAGCTAACCCCCTCCATCACCGGCTTCATAAGGAAATGCATTAGAGACGTTGTCCCAACACTGAAGGTTTGCTGCTTCCCCAATCAAAAGCCCTGGTTTGACACCTCCGTCACCGGCTTCATAAGGAACTGCATCGGCGACGTGTTCCCAACACTGAAGGTTCGCTGCTTCCCCAATCAAAAGCCCTGGTTTGACACTGAGGTTGGAGCTAAACTAAAGGACAGGACTACCACACACAAGGCTATCACAGACAACCCCGAGGCTACGACCTCTGCAGAGTCATCAAACGAGCAAAAGGACAGTATAGAAGTAACATGGCCTCCTATTTCACAGGCTACACTGCATGGCGCATGAGCTACAGTCCATTACAGATTACAAAGGAAGACGTGATCTGCCCAACGATGCCTCTCTACCAGACCAACTCAATGCATTTTATGCACCTTTTGACAATGACAACACCACACAGTGCGGGAGGGCCATGCTGACCCAGAGGACTGGGTGATCTCACTCTTCGAGGGCGAAGTAAGGTTTTTAATCAGGTCAGCACTCGCAAGGCCGAGGGGTGCGTTCTCAGAGCATGCGTAGATTAGTTGGCAGGCATATTCATGGTAATGTTCAACCTCTCCTTATCCCAGTCTGTAATGGCAGGCATATTCATGGTAATGTTCAACCTCTCCTTATCCCAGTCTGTAATGTTCAACCTCTCCTTATCCCAGTCTGTAATATTCAACCTCTCCTTATCCCAGTCTGTAATGGCAGGCATATTCATGGTAATGTTAAACCTCTCCTTATCCCAGTCTGTAATGCCAGGCATATTCATGGTAATGTTCAACCTCTCCTTATCCCAGTCTGTAATGGCAGGCATATTCATGGTAATATTCAACTTCTCCTTATCCCAGTCTGTAATGTTCAACCTCTCCTTGTCCCAGTCTGTAATGTTCAACCTCTCCTTATCCCAGTCTGTAATGTACAACCTCTCCTTATCCCAGTCTGTAATGTTAAACCTCTCCTTGTCCCAGTCTGTAATGTTCAACCTCTCCTTATCCCAGTCTGTAATGTTCAACCTCTCCTTATCCCAGTCTGTAATGTTCAACCTCTCCTTATCCCAGTCTGTAATGTTCAACCTCTCCTTATCCCAGTCTGTAATGGCAGGCATATTCATGGTAATGTTCAACCTCTCCTTATCCCAGTCTGTAATGGCAGGCATATTCATGGTAATGTTCAATCTCTCCTTGTCCCAGTCTGTAATGTTCCCATCTCTCCTTGTCCCAGTCTGTAATGTTCAACCTCTCCTTATCCCAGTCTGTAATGTTCAACCTCTCCTTATCCCAGTCTGTAATGTTCAACCTCTCCTTATCCCAGTCTGTAATGTTCAACCTCTCCTTATCCCAGTCTGTAATGGTAGGCATATTCATGGTAATGTTCAACCTCTCCTTATCCCAGTCTGTAATGGCAGGCATATTCATGGTAATGTTCAATCTCTCCTTATCCCAGTCTGTAATGTTCAACCTCTCCTTGTCCCAGTCTGTAATGTTCAACCTCTCCTTATCCCAGTCTGTAATGGCAGGCATATTCATGGTAATGTTCAACCTCTCCTTATCCCAGTCTGTAATGGCAGGCATATTCATGGTAATGTTCAACCTCTCCTTATCCCAGTCTGTAATGGTCAACCTCTCCTCATCCCAGTCTGTAATGTTCATCCTCTCCTTGTCCCAGTCTGTAATGTTCAACCTCTCCTTATCCCAGTCTGTAATGTTCAACCTCTCCTTGTCCCAGTCTGTAATGTTCCCATCTCTCCTTGTCCCAGTCTGTAATGTTCAACCTCTCCTTGTCCCAGTCTGTAATGTTCAACCTCTCCTTATCCCAGTCTGTAATGTTCAACCTCTCCTTATCCCAGTCTGTAATGTTCAACCTCTCCTTATCCCAGTCTGTAATGTACAACCTCTCCTTATCCCAGTCTGTAATGTTCAACCTCTCCTTATCCCAGTCTGTAATGGCAGGCATATTCATGGTAATGTACAACCTCTCCTTATCCCAGTCTGTAATGTTCAACCTCTCCTTATCCCAGTCTGTAATGTACAACCTCTCCTTATCCAAGTCTGTAATGTTCAACCTCTCCTTATCCCAGTCTGTAATGTTCAACCTCTCCTTATCCCAGTCTGTAATGTTCAACCTCTCCTTGTCCCAGTCTGTAATGTTCATGCTTCACTGTGGGGATGGTGTTCTCGGGGTGATGAGAGGTGTTGGGTTTGCGCCAGATAACGTTTTCCTTGATGGCCAAAAAGCTCAATTTTAGTCTCATCTAACCAGAGTACCTTCTTCCATACATTTGGGAGTCACCCACATGCCTTTTGGCGAACACCAAACGAGGTTGCTTATTTTTTTCTTTAAGCAATGTATTTTTTCTGTCCCCTCTGTCATAAAGCCCAGCTCTGTGGCGTGTACGGCTTAAAGAGGTCCAATGGACCGGTACTCCAGTTTCCGCAGTGGAGCTTTGCAGCGCCTTCAGGGTTATCTTTGGTCTCTTTGTTGCCTCTCTGATTAATGCCCTCCTTGCCTGGTCCGTGGGTTTTGGTGGGCGGCCCTCTCTTGGCAGGTTTGTTCTGGTGCCATATTCTTTCAGTTTTTTAATGATGGATTTAATGGTGCTCCGTGGGATGTTCAAAGTTTGTGATATTTTTTTATAACCCAACCCTGATCTGTACTTCTCCACTACTTTGTCCCTGACCTGTTTGGATAGCTCCTTGGTCTTCATGGTGCAGCTTGCTTGGTGGTGCCCCTTGCTTAGTCGTGTTGCAGACTCTGGGACCTTTCAGAATACGTGTATATATACTGAGATCATGTGCCAGATGGTGTGACACTTAAATAAAGTCCACCCTCTAACCCTTGTGTGCAATCTAACGAATTATGTGACTTCTGAAGGTAATTGCTTGCACCAGATCTTATTTATGGGGCTTCATAGCAAAGGGGGTGAATACATATGCACACATCACTTTTCCTTTTTTTCTAGAATGTTTTGAAATAAGTTATTTTTTAAATTTCACTTCACCAATTTGGACTATTTTGTGTATGTCCATTACATGAAATCCAAGTAAAAATCTATTTAAATTACAGGTTGTAATACAACAAGATAGGAAAAATGCCAAGGGGGTGAATACTTTTGCAAGGCACTGTGTTGCAAACAGGATGTTTTGGACGATTTTTATTATTTACAGGCTTCCTTCTTTTCACTCTGTCGATTACGTTCGTATTGTGGAGTAACTACAATGTTGTTTTCTCCTATCACAGCCTTTAAACTCAAACTTTTTTAATGTCACCATTGGCCTCATGTCATCCCTGAGCTGTTTTCTTCCTCTCCGGCAACTAAGTTAGGAAGGACACCTGTATCTTTGTAGTGACTTGGTATATTGATACACCATCCAAAGTGTAATTCATGACTTCACCTCAAATGGATAATCAATGTCTGCTTTTTATTTTACCCATCTATCAAAGGAATTGGAAAAAAAACCTGGTCTTTGCGGTTGGATCTGTATTTGAAATGCAATGCTCCACTGAGGGACCTTACAGATAATTGCATGTGTGGGGTACAGAGATGAGGTAGTCATTCAAATATCATGTTAAACACTATTTACACAGAGTGAGTCCATAGCACCTATTATGTGACTTGTTAAAAATGTTTTACTCCCGAAATGATTTATGCTTGCCATTACAAAGGGCTTGAATACTTAACTCAGAGAAAACAGTTATATTATCGCTATCCATTAATGATTCCAAATGATTCCCAACCAAAAATATATATCCCTGGTGGTGTAGCCAACTACAATATAAATATATATCACTGGTGGTGAAGCCAACTACAATAACAGCACTATATAAATATATATCCCTGGTGGTGTAGCCAACTACAATAACAACACTATATAAATATATATCACTGGTGGTGAAGCCAACTACAATATAAATATATATCACTGGTGGTGAAGCCAACTACAATAACAACACTATATAAATATATATCACTGGTGGTGAAGCCAACTACAATAACAACACTATATAAATATATATCACTGGTGGTGCAGTCAACTACAATAACAACACTATATAAATATATATCCCTGGTGGTGTAGCCAACTACAATAACAACACTATATAAATATATATCCCTGGTGGTGCAGCCAACTACAATAACAGCACTATATAAATATATATCCCTGGTGGTGCAGTCAACTACAATAACAACACTATATAAATATATATCACTGGTGGTGTAGCCAACTACAATATAAATATATATCACTGGTGGTGCAGCCAACTACAATATAAATATATATCACTGGTGGTGTAGCCAACTACAATATAAATATATATCACTGGTGGTGCAGCCAACTACAATATAAATATATATCACTGGTGGTGCAGCCAACTACAATATAAATATATATCACTGGTGGTGCAGCCAACTACAATAACAACACTATATAAATATATATCACTGGTGGTGTAGCCAACTACAATATAAATATATAAATCACTGGTGGTGCAGCCAACTACAATATAAATATATATCACTGGTGGTGCAGCCAACTAACAATATAAAATATATATCACTGGTGGTGCAGTCAACTACAATAACAACACTATATAAATATATATCACTGGTGGTGCAGCCACACAATAACAATATAAAATATATATCACTGGTGGTGCAGTACAATAACAACAATATAAATATATATCACTGGTGGTGCAGTCAACTACAATATAACACTATATATATATCACTGGTGGTGCAGCCAACTACAATATATATATATATCACTGGTGGTGTAGCCAACTACAATATAAATATATATCACTGGTGGTGCAGCCAACTACAATATAAATATATATCACTGGTGGTGCAGCCAACTACAATATAAATATATATCACTGGTGGTGCAGTCAACTACAATAACAACACTATATAAATATATATCACTGGTGGTGCAGTACACTACAATATAAATATATATCACTGGTGGTGCAGCCAACTACAATATAAATATATATCACTGGTGGTGCAGTCAACTACAATAACAACACTATATAAATATATATCCCTGGTGGTGCAGTCAACTACAATAACAACACTATATAAATATATATCCCTGGTGGTGTAGCCAACTACAATAACAACACTATATAAATATATATCCCTGGTGGTGCAGCCAACTACAATATAAATATATATCACTGGTGGTGCAGTACACTACAATAACAACACTATATAAATAAATATCCCTGGTGGTGCAGCCAACTACAATAACAACACTATATAAATATATATCCCTGGTGGTGCAGCCAACTACAATAACAACACTATATAAATATATATCCCTGGTGGTGCAGCCAACTACAATATAAATATATATCACTGGTGGTGCAGCCGACTACAATATAAATATATATCACTGGTGGTGCAGTACACTACAATAACAACACTATATAAATATATATCCCTGGTGGTGCAGTCAACTACAATATAAATATATATCACTGGTGGTGCAGCCAACTACAATAACAACACTATATAAATATATATCCCTGGTGGTGCAGTCAACTACAATATAAATATATATCACTGGTGGTGCAGCCAACTACAATAACAACACTATATAAATATATATCACTGGTGGTGCAGCCAACTACAATAACAGCACTATATAAATGTATATCCCTGGTGGTGTAGCCAACTACAAAAACAACACTATATAAATATATATCCCTGGTGGTGCAGCCAACTACAATAACAGCACTATATAAATGTATATCCCTGGTGGTGTAGCCAACTACAATAACAACACTATATAAATATATATCCCTGGTGGTGCAGCCAACTACAATAACAGCACTATATAAATGTATATCCCTGGTGGTGCAGCCAACTACAATAACAACACTATATAAATATATATCACTGGTGGTGAAGCCAACTACAATAACAACACTATATAAATATATTTCACTGGTGGTGCAGCCAACTACAATAACAGCACTATATAAATGTATATCCCTGGTGGTGCAGCCAACTACAATAACAACACTATATAAATATATATCCCTGGTGGTGCAGCCAACTACAATAACAACACTATATAAATATATTTCACTGGTGGTGAAGCCAACTACAATAACAGCACTATATAAATATATATCCCTGGTGGTGTAGCCAACTACAATAACAACACTATATAAATATATATCACTGGTGGTGCAGTCAACTACAATAACAACACTATATAAATGTATATCACTGGTGGGATGGTGGCCCATGTTGACTCCAACACTTCCCACAGTTGTGTCAAGTTGGCAGAATGTCCTTTGGGTGGTGGACTATGCTTGATACACACAGGAAACAGTTGAGCATGAAAAACCCAGCAGCTTTGCAGTTCTTGACACAAACCGGTGCGTCTGGCATCTACTACCATACTCCATTCAAAGGCACTTAAATCTTTGGTTTTGCCCATTCACCCTCTGAATGGCACACATACATACACAATCCATGTCTCAATTGTCCCAAGGCTTAAAAATCCATCTTTAACCTGTCTCCTCTCCATCATCTACACTGATTGAAGTGGATTTAACAGGTGACATCAATAAGGGATCATAGCTTTCACCTGGATTCACCTGGTCAGTCTATGTCATGGAAACAGCAGGTGTTCTTAATGTTTTGTGCACTCACTGTATATGAATATTGCGTGTGTCTCTCTGTGCGTGCGTGTGTGAGAGTGTGTTAGAGAGAGGTTTTACGTACAGCTCTCCAGTTGCATCTTGCAGAGCTGTGTGTCCATGGGGAACAGAGTGAGGTCCAGAGGGCAGGACAGGGTCACTGACAACCTGAACACACAACAGACAGTCACTTACAACCTGAACTCACAACAGACAGTCACTGACAACCTGAACACACAACAGACAGTCACTGACAACCTGAACACACAACAGACAGTCACTGACAACCTGAACACACAACAGACAGTCACTGACAACCTGAACTCACAACAGACAGTCACTGACAACCTGAACACACAACAGACAGTCACTGACAACCTGAACACACAACAGACAGTCACTGACAACCTGAACACACAACAGACAGTCACTGACAACCTGAACTCACAACAGACAGTCACTGACAACCTGAACACACACCAGACAATCACTGACAACCTGAACATACAACAGACAGTCACTGACAACCTGAACACACAACAGACAGTCACTGACAACCTGAACATACAACAGACAGTCACTGACAACCTGAACACACAACAGACAGTCACTGACAACCTGAACACACAACAGACAGTCACTGACAACCTGAACACACAACAGACAGTCACTGACAACCTGAACACACAACATACAACCTGAACACACAACAGACAGTCACTGACAACCTGAACACACACCAGACAGTCACTGACAACCTGAACACACAACAGACAACCTGAACACACAACAGACAGTCACTGACAACCTGAACACACACCAGACAGTCACTGACAACCTGAACACACAACAGACAGTCACTGACAACCTGAACACACAACAGACAACCTGAACACACAACAGACAGTCACTGACAACCTGAACACACAACAGACAGTCACTGACAACCTGAACACACACCAGGCAGTCACTGGGCACACATAGGCACCTACCCTGGCAGACAGACAGGCTGAAAGGCAGCCAGGCAGGCTGCCAGGCAGACAGTCAGACAGGCGGTAGTGATGTGCAGTTCGCAAACTATTCGTTCTTTTTAAATGACTCTTTTTACTGACTTGTTAGTCATGATTAGTTTTTCCAAGTCCCTCAGTCATTTTAGTCCTTCATTGCTCCAACCACTAGCTGTCTATCATGTGGATAGACTAACCCTAACCCAATTCACTGGTTATTGAATGTTATCAATGGACACAGCTTTGTAGAACCATAACATACACATGCCTCTACTTAACACGCAACACTGAAACTCCAAACCCAAACGTTTGGGGGACTACTGCAGTTCGAACAATATTGTGCTTATCTTCCTCGCGACAGTCAAGTATTCCGCCAGGAGTCGTTCATAAAGTAGTCGGGTTAGGGTTAGGGGACGCATCTAGACCTCGTTTCAAGGATATAAAGAAATAATTGTATTTGTATGCCTAGCAATCAAAAATGTATAATGTTGGAAGCACACTTTTGGAAGCACACAAGTCTCAGTCACAAATGACATAAGCCCCCATAAGACTAAGAGTTTTTAGTTCATTGTTTGCCGGTAGGGGGTTCTGCTCTGGGCATTACTGAATCAAATTATTAACAAAATCAGTCTAAAATGAGTTGATAAGATCTCAGTCAGTAAAAAGAGTCCAACTTCATAGACAGACAGACCTACCTACCTACCTACCTACCTACCTACCTACCTACCTACCTACCTACCTACCTCATGCTGATGAGAATGTCTCCATTCCTGAAGATAAATAACAGGATGTTGTCTTGCGTGACGTCATGGAAGTTGGCATGTTTCTCGTTGGCGAAGAACAGGTCTGGTTTCCATAGACACTGGAATATCTTGGGGTCCACCGTCAGCGCTTCTCCTTTGAAGTCTGCCGGGAGCTTCAGCCTCGGGTCGTTCCACCGCTGACGCAGGAAGATGTTCACACGGTAGTCCTAGCAACAATCAATCATTTGTTAGTACAAAGTCAATTAAACCCCTAGAGTCAACATTCGCTCCCCCATAGAAATCGAATTAGCATAATAATTAAAATCCCTCCCCAAATCTTTCTGTTTAAGCTAGATATCTGTCTCAATCCCCCATCTCCATGCCTTATAACCACCTAATGGACGCTTTCTGTTTAAGCTAGATATCTGTCTCAATCCCCCATCTCCATGCCTTATAACCACCTAATGGACGCTTTCTGTTTAAGCTAGATATCTGTCTCAATCCCCCATCTCCATGCCCTATAACCACCTAATGGACGCTTTCTGTTTAAGCTAGATATCTGTCTCAATCCCCCATCTCCATGCCTTATGTCCACCTAATGGACGCTTTGACGGATGTCTAGTTTTCATATTCGACGCACATGTGCTTTGCTTTTCAACTAGGCCAGTCAGCCTGGATATGGGTGTGCCGAGCAATTTGCCAAATGGGATTGTTGAGGTGGAGTAAGCCAGATCATGGTCGAACCAGGTGCCGAACCTGTTTTTAATTCTGAAAATATCAAAAATAAGGTCCTAGCATCTTCGACAGAGGGGATCAAGCTGATTCTATACAGATTTACAGAGGCCAGTTCATGAAGGAAGGCTCGTTAAAGTTTTATATCAATCGTCTATGACAAATCAGGACAGGTTGTTTCACTGAGCAGCCTTTATGAACACAGGCTGTAAAACAGTGATCACTAAGGACATGATAGAAAACACCACACTGATACCTATCAGGATTATTTGTGAGGATAACATTGAGGAGAGTAGCCTTTTCTGGGTGTTTGGAGTCATACCTTGTGGGATTGGTAATAATCTGAGTAAGATTTAGGGAGCCCTATTGCTTTAGGACTTGGTTCAGGTAGTTTAAGCATGTCCCAATTTAGGTCACCTAGCAGGACAAATTCAGACTTAGTGTAAGGGGCCAGGAGAGAGTTTAAATCAAATCAAATCAAATTTTATTTGTCACATACACATGGTTAGCAGATGTTAATGCGAGTGTAGCGAAATGCTTGTGCTTCTAGTTCCGACAATGCAGTGATAACCAACAAGTAATCTAACTAACAATTCTAAAACTACTGTCTTATACACAGTGTAAGAAGATAAAGAATATGTACATAAGGATATATGAGTGAGTGATGGTACAGAGCAGCAAACAGTAGATGGTATCGAGTACAGTATATACATATGAGATGAGTATGTAGACAAAGTAAACAAAGTGGCATAGTTAAAGTGGCTAGTGATACATGTATTACATAAGGATGCAGTCGATGATGTAGAGTACAGTATATACGTATGCATATGAGATGAATAATGTAGGGTAAGTAACATTATATAAGGTAGCATTGTTTAAAGTGGCTAGTGATATATTTACATTCAATTCCCATTATTAAAGTGGCTGGAGTTGGGTCAGTGTCAATGACAGAGTGTTGGCAGCAGCCACTCAATGGTGGCTGTTTAACAGTCTGATAGCCTTGAGATAGAAGCTGTTTTTCAGTCTCTCAGTCCCAGCTTTGATGCACCTGTACTGACCTCGCCTTCTGGATGATAGCGGGGTGAACAGGCAGTGGTTCGGGTGGTTGATGTCCTTGATGATCTTTATGGCCTTCCTGTAACATCGGGTGGTGTAGGTGTCCTGGAGGGCAGGTAGTTTGCCCCCGGTGATGCGTTGTGCAGACCTCACTACCCTCTGGAGAGCCTTACGGTTGAGGGCGGAGCAGTTGCCGTACCAGGCGGTGATACAGCCCGCCAGGATGCTCTCGATTGTGCATCTGTAGAAGTTTGTGAGTGCTTTTGGTGACAAGCCGAATTTCTTCAGCCTCCTGAGGTTGAAGAGGCGCTGCTGCGCCTTCTTCACGACGCTGTCAGTGTGAGTGGACCAATTCAGTTTGTCTGTGATGTGTATGCCGAGGAACTTAAAACTTGCTACCCTCTCCACTACTGTTCCATCGATGTGGATAGGGGGTGTTCCCTCTGCTGTTTCCTGAAGTCCACAATCATCTCCTTAGTTTTGTTGACGTTGAGTGTGAGGTTATTTTCCTGACACCACACTCCGAGGGCCCTCACCTCCTCCCTGTAGGCCGTCTCGTCGTTGTTGGTAATCAAGCCTACCACTGTTGTGTCGTCCGCAAACTTGATGATTGAGTTGGAGGCGTGCGTGGCCACGCAGTCGTGGGTGAACAGGGAGTACAGGAGAGGGCTCAGAACGCACCCTTGTGGGGCCCCCGTGTTGAGAATCAGCGGGAGGAGATGTTGTTGCCTACCCTCACCACCTGGGGCGGCCCGTCAGGAAGTCCAGTACCCAGTTGCACAGGGCGGGGTCGAGACCCAGGGTCTCGAGCTTGATGACGAGCTTGGAGGGTACTATGGTGTTGAATGCCGAGCTGTAGTCGATGAACAGCATTCTCACATAGGTATTCCTCTTGTCCAGGTGGGTTAGGGCAGTGTGCAGTGTGGTTGAGATTGCATCGTCTGTGGACCTATTTGGGCGGTAAGCAAATTGGAGTGGGTCTAGGGTGTCAGGTAGGGTGGAGGTGATATGGTCCTTGACTAGTCTCTCAAAGCACTTCATGATGACGGAAGTGAGTGCTACGGGGCGGTAGTCGTTTAGCTCAGTTACCTTAGCTTTCTTGGGAACAGGAACAATGGTGGCCCTCTTGAAGCATGTGGGAACAGCAGACTGGTATAGGGATTGATTGAATATGTCCGTAAACACACCGGCCAGCTGGTCTGCGCATGCTCTGAGGGCGCGGCTGGGGATGCCGTCTGGGCCTGCAGCCTTCCGAGGGTTAACACGTTTAAATGTCTTACTCACCTCGGCTGCAGTGAAGGAGAGACCGCATGTTTTCGTTGCAGGCCGTGTCAGTGGCACTGTATTGTCCTCAAAGCGGGCAAAAAAGTTCTTTAGTCTGCCTGGGAGCAAGACATCCTGGTCCGTGACTGGGCTGGGTTTCTTTTTGTAGTCCGTGATTGACTGTAGACCCTGCCACATGCCTCTTGTGTCTGAGCCATTGAATTGAGATTCCACTTTGTCTCTGTACTGACGCTTAGCTTGTTTAATAGCCTTGCGGAGGGAATAGCTGCATTGTTTATATTCGGACATGTTACCAGACACCTTGCCCTGATTAAAAGCAGTGGTTCGCGCTTTCAGTTTCACGCGAATGCTGCCATCAATCCACGGTTTCTGGTTTGGGAATGTTTTTATCGTTGCTATGGGAACGACATCTTCGACGCACGTTCTAATGAACTCGCACACCGAATCAGCGTATTCGTCAATATTTCCATCTGACGCAATACGAAACATGTCCCAGTCCACGTGATGGAAGCAGTCTTGGAGTGTGGAGTCAGCTTGGTCTGACCAGCGTTGGACAGACCTCAGCGTGGGAGCCTCTTGTTTAAGTTTCTGCCTGTAGGCAGGGATCAACAAAATGGAGTCGTGGTCAGCTTTTCCGAAAGGGGGGGGCAGGGCCTTATATGCGTCGCGGAAGTTAGAGTAACAATGATCCAAGGTTTTACCACCCCTGGTTGCGCAATCGATATGCTGATAAAATTTAGGGAGTCTTGTTTTCAGATTAGCTTTGTTAAAATCCCCAGCTACAATGAATGCAGCCTCCGGATAAATGGTTTCCAGTTTGCAAAGAGTTAAATAAAGTTCGTTCAGAGCCATCGATGTGTCTGCTTGGGGGGTTATATACGGCTGTGATTATAATCGAAGAGAATTCTCTTGGAAGATAATGCGGTCTACATTTGATTGTGAGGAATTCTAAATCAGGTGAACAGAAGGATTTGAGTTCCTGTATGTTTCCTTCATCACACCATGTCTCGTTAGTCATGAGGCATACGCCCCGCCGCTCTTCTTACCAGAAAGATGTTTGTTTCTGTCGGCGCGATGCGTGGAGAAACCCGTTGGCTGCACCGCATCGGATAGCGTCTTCCCAGTAAGCCATGTTTCCGTGAAGCAGAGAACATTGCAGTCTCTGATGTCCCTCTGGAATGCTACCCTTGCTCGGATTTCATCAACCTTGTTGTCAAGAGACTGGACATTGGCAAGAAGAATGCTGGGGAGTGGTGCGCGATGTGCCCTTGTCCGGAGTCTGACCAGAAGACCGCTACGTTTCCCTCTTTTTCGGAGTCGTTTTCTTGGGTCGCTGCATGCGATCCATTCCGTTGTCCTGTTTGTAAGGCAGAACACAGGATTTACGAGTCCAGCGGAAAACATATTCTTGGTCGTACTGATGGTGAGTTGACGCTGATCTTATATTCAGTAGTTCTTCTCGACTGTATGTAATGAAACCTAAGATGACCTGGGGTACTAATGTAAGAAATAACACGTAAAAAAACAAAAAACTGCATAGTTTCCTAGGAACGCGAAGCGAGGCGGCCATCTCTGTCGGCGCCGGAAGGCAGCATACAGGCTAATGCTGATAGCATATGCTACCACTGATGGTGGCATACAGTCTGATGGTGGTAGCATACAGGCTACTGTTAATATCATATAGGCTAATGTTTATAGCATATAGGCTAATGGTGATAGCATACAGGCTACTGTTTATAGCATACAGGCTAATGTTTATAGCATACAGGCTAATGTTTATAGCATACAGGCTAATGTTGATGGTTTACAGACTAATGTTAATAGCATACAGGCTACTGTTTATAGCATATAGGCTAATGTTGATGACGTTGGAATGTTGGTAGCATTGTTAGCATGGTTTTAGCATTAGTAACTCTGCTCACCATGTTGGTTTCCTGGATGGAGCCAAAACTGTTGATAAACATATTAATCTTGTCTTCCACCGGAACACCTGGGACACACACACACACACACACACACACACACACACACACACACACACACACACACACACACAGAGTCAACATAAAAAAAAACATGCCAGTTTTATTCCAGTCTGTGTGTGTGTGTGTGTGTGTGTGTGTGTGTGTGTGTTTGGCATTTCTGTGGTCTTGACAGTCATGTGATCATTCCGCTCCACTCAACCTGATTCGCAGCATATGGCCGTGGCTCTCTCTCTCACACACACACAGACACACGCACACACACACACAGGCTTACAACACTTTCAGTTTATTAACCAAACAGAATAATTCTGTCCTCCTCCTCTCCCCCTCTCCTCTCTTCTCCTTTCTGCTTCTTCTCTCCTCCTCTTCTCTTCTGTCCTCTCCTCCACTCCTCTCTTCTCCTCCTCCTCTCTTCCTCTTCTCTCTTCTGTCCCCCTCTTCCTCTTCTCTCCTCTCTTCTCCTCCTCCTCTCTTCCTCTCCTCCACTCCTCTCCTCTCCTCCACTCTTCTGCTCCTCTCCTCTCTTTTCCCCCTCTTCTTTCCTCTTTCCCCTCATCTCCTCCTCTCCTCTCTTCTCATCCGCTTCTCTCTTCTCCTCCTGTCTCTTCTCCTCCTCTTCTTTCTTCTGTCCCCTCATCTCATCCGCTTCTCTCTTCTCCTCCTGTCTCTTCTCCTCCTCTTCTTTCTTCTGTCCCCTCATCTCCTCCTCTTCTCCTTTCCTCCTCTCCTCTCCTCCACTCTTCTGCTCCTCTCCTCTCTTTTCCTCCTCTTCTTTCCTCTTTCCCCTCATCTCCTCCTCTCCTCTCTTCTCATCCGCTTCTCTCTTCTCCTCCTGTCTCTTCTCCTCCTCTTCTCTCTTCTCCTCTTCTCCTTTCCTCCTCTCCTCCTCTTATCTATTCTCATCCTCTTCTCCTTTCTCCTCCTCTTCTTTCTTCTGTCCCCTCATCTCCTCCTCTTCTCCTTTCCTCCTCTCCTCCTCTTCTCTCTTCTCCTCTTCTCCTTTCCTCCTCTCCTCCTCTTATCTATTCTCATCCTCTTCTCCTTTCTCCTCCTCCTCTCCTCCTCTTCTCTATTCTCCTCCTCCTCTCCACCTCTTCTCTCTTCTCCTTCTCTTCTAATCCTCTTCTCTCCTCTTCCTCTTCTCTCTTCTTGCTCCCCCTCTCCTCCTCTTCTTTTGCTCCTCTCCTCATCTCTCCTCTCCTCCCCTCTCATTTTCTCCTCTTTCTCTCTTCCCTCTTCTCCTCTCTCTATCCTACTCTTCTCCAGCTCCTCTCCTCCTCTTCTCTCTTCTATTGAACTGTTACTGTATAACAGTTCAATAGAGTCATGGGTTGTTACTGTATAACAGGTCAATAGAGTCATGGGTTGTTACTGTATAACAGGTCAATAGAGTCATGGGTTGTTACTGTATAACAGGTCAATAGAGTCATGGGTTGTTACTGTATAACAGGTCAATAGAGTCATGGGTTGTTACTGTATAACAGGTCAATAGAGTCATGGGTTGTTACTGTATAACAGGTCAATAGAGTCATGGGTTGTTACTGTATAACAGTTCAATAGAGTCATGGGTTGTTACTGTATAACAGTTCAATAGAGTCATGGGTTGTTACTGTATAACAGGTCAATAGAGTCATGGGTTGTTACTGTATAACAGTTCAATAGAGTCATGGGTTGTTACTGTATAACAGGTCAATAGAGTCATGGGTTGTTACTGTATAACAGTTCAATAGAGTCATGGGTTGTTACTGTATAACAGGTCAATAGAGTCATGGGTTGTTACTGTTTAACAGGTCAATAGAGTCATGGGTTGTTACTGTATAACAGGTCAATAGAGTCATGGGTTGTTACTGTATAACAGGTCAATAGAGTCATGGGTTGTTACTGTATAACAGGTCAATAGAGTCATGGGTTGTTACTGTATAACAGTTCAGTCATGGGTTGTTACTGTGGGTTGTTACTGTATAACAGGTTAATAGAGTCATGGGTTGTTACTGTATAACAGGTCAATAGAGTCATGGGTTGTTACTGTATAACAGTTCAGTCATGGGTTGTTACTGTGGGTTGTTACTGTATAACAGTTCAATAGAGTCATGGGTTAGAGTTGTTACTGTATAACAGGTCAATAGAGTCATGGGTTGTTACTGTATAACAGGTCAATAGAGTCATGAGTTGTTACTGTATAACAGGTCAATAGAGTCATGGGTTGTTACTGTATAACAGGTCAATAGAGTCATGGGTTGTTACTGTATAACAGGTCAATAGAGTCATGGGTTGTTACTGTATAACAGTTCAATAGAGTCATGGGTTGTTACTGTATAACAGGTCAATAGAGTCATGGGTTGTTACTGTATAACAGTTCAATAGAGTCATGGGTTGTTACTGTATAACAGTTAAATAGAGTCATGGGTTAGAGTTGTTACTGTATAACAGGTCAATAGAGTCATGGGTTGTTACTGTATAACAGGTCAATAGAGTCATGGGTTGTTACTGTATAACAGTTCAATAGAGTCATGGGTTGTTACTGTGGGTTGTTACTGTATAACAGTTAAATAGAGTCATGGGTTGTTACTGTATAACAGTTCAATAGAGTCATGGGTTGTTACTGTATAACAGTTCAATAGAGTCATGGGTTGTTCCTGTATAACAGGTCAATAGAGTCATGGGTTGTTACTGTTTAACTGGTCAATAGAGTCATGGGTTGTTACTGTATAACAGGTCAATAGAGTCATGGGTTGTTACTGTATAACAGGTCAATAGAGTCATGGGTTGTTACTGTATAACAGTTCAATAGAGTCATGGGTTGTTACTGTATAACAGGTCAATAGAGTCATGGGTTGTTACTGTATAACAGGTCAATAGAGTCATGGGTTAGAGTCGTTACTGTATAACAGTTCAGTCATGGGTTGTTACTGTGGGTTGTTACTGTATAACAGTTCAATAGAGTCATGGGTTGTTACTGTATAACAGGTCAATAGAGTCATGGGTTGTTACTGTTTAACAGTTCAATGGAGTCATGGGTTGTTACTGTATAACAGGCCAATAGAGTCATGGGTTTTTACTGTATAACAGTTCAATAGAGTTATGGGTTGTTACTGTATAACAGTTCAATAGAGTCATGGGTTGTTACTGTATAACAGGTCAATAGAGTCATGGGTTTTTACTGTATAACAGTTCAATAGAGTCATGGGTTGTTACTGTATAACAGGCCAATAGAGTCATGGGTTTTTACTGTATAACAGTTCAATAGAGTCATGGGTTGTTACTGTATAACAGTTCAATAGAGTCATGGGTTGTTACTGTATAACAGGTCAATAGAGTCATGGGTTGTTACTGTATAACAGGTCAATAGAGTCATGGGTTGTTACTGTATAAAAGGTCAATAGAGTCATGGGTTGTTACTGTATAACAGGTCAATAGAGTCATGGGTTGTTACTGTATAACAGGTCAATAGAGTCATGGGTTGTTACTGTATAACAGGTCAATAGAGTCATGGGTTGTTACTGTATAAAAGGTCAATAGAGTCATGGGTTGTTACTGTATAACAGGTCAATAGAGTCATGGGTTGTTACTGTATAACAGGTCAATAGAGTCATGGGTTTTTACTGTTTAACAGTTCAATAGAGTCATGGGTTGTTACTGTATAACAGGTCAATAGAGTCATGGGTTGTTACTGTATAACAGGTCAATAGAGTCATGGGTTGTTACTGTATAACAGTTCAATAGAGTCATGGGTTGTTACTGTATAACAGGTCAATAGAGTCATGGGTTAGGGTTGTTACTGTATAACAGTTCAGTCATGGGTTGTTACTGTGGGTTGTTACTGTATAACAGTTCAATAGAGTCATGGGTTGTTACTGTATAACAGGTCAATAGAGTCATGGGTAGTTACTGTATAACAGTTCAATAGAGTCATGGGTTGTTACTGTATAACAGTTCAATAGAGTCATGGGTTGTTACTGTATAACAGGTCAATAGAGTCATGGGTTGTTACTGTATAACAGGTCAATAGAGTCATGGGTTGTTACTGTATAACAGGCCAATAGAGTCATGGGTTGTTACTGTATAACAGGTCAATAGAGTCATGGGTTTTTACTGTATAACAGGTCAATAGAGTCATGGGTTGTTACTGTATAACAGGCCAATAGAGTCATGGGTTGTTACTGTATAACAGTTCAATAGAGTCATGGGTTGTTACTGTATAACAGTTCAGTCATGGGTTGTTACTGTGGGTTGTTCCTGTATAACAAGTCAGTCATGGGTTGTTACTGTGGGTTGTTACTGTATAACAAGTCAGTCATGGGTTGTTACTGTGGGTTGTTCCTGTATAACAAGTCAGTCATGGGTTGTTACTGTGGGTTGTTACTGTATAACAGGTCAGTCATGGGTTGTTACTGTGGGTTGTTACTGTATAACACTTGTTGTTGGTTGTATATATGTAACTAACCTTTAAAGTTGGGTCGTATGCGAGAGTCATATGTCACCATCAGCCTGTTGAGGATGTTGCTGGTGGAGTTGGCTGGTACCTGAGCAATCTCCTCTGCAGACAGCTGTCTGTAACACAAACCCATAATACACTTACTCCTACTGCTACTGTTACTACTACTACTGTTACTACTACTACTACTACTACTGCTACTACTACTAGGACTAATACTACTACTACTGTTACGACTACTACTACTACTGCTATTGTTACTACTGCTACTGTTACTACTACTACTACTACTACTGCTACTACTACTAATACTACTACTACCGCTACTACTACTACTGTTACTACTACTACTGCTACTACTACTAGGACTAATACTACTACTACTGTTACTAATACTACTACTACTGCTACTACTACTAATACTACTACTACCGCTACTACTACTACTGTTACTACTACTACTACTGTTACTACTACTACTACTACTACTACTACTACTACTGCTACTACTAGGACTAATACTACTACTACTGTTACTACTACTACTACTGCTACTGTTACTACTGCTACTGTTACTACTACTACTACTGCTACTGTTACTACTACTACTACTACTACTACTGCTACTACTAGGACTAATACTACTGCTACTGTTACTACTACTACTACTGTTACTACTACTACTACTGCTACTGTTACTACTGCTACTGTTACTACTACTACTACTACGGCTACTGTTACTACTACTACTACTACTACTGCTACTACTAGGACTAATACTACTGCTACTGTTACTACTACTACTGCTACTACTACTACTACTACTGCTACTGTTACTACTACTACTACTGTTACTACTACTACTACTACTGCTACTACTACTACTACTACTGTTACTACTACTACTACTACTACTGCTACTACTACTACTACTACTGTTACTACTACTACTACTGCTACTACTACTACTACTACTACTAGGACTAATACTACTACTACTGCTACTGTTACTACTACTACTGTTACTACTACTACTACTGCTACTGTTACTACTGCTACTGTTACTACTGCTACTACTAGGACTAATACTACTACTACTACTAT
>NC_088413.1:4565133-4587633 GCF_034236695.1 Oncorhynchus nerka | reverse complement strand
ACTACTGTTACTACTACTACTACTACTACTGCTACTACTAGGACTAATACTACTACTACTGTTACTACTACTACTACTGCTACTGTTACTACTACTACTGTTACTACTACTACTACTAGGACTAATACTACTACTACTGTTACTACTACTACTGTTACTACTACTACTACTACTACTGCTACTACTAGGACTAATACTACTACTACTGTTACTACTACTACTACTGCTACTGTTACTACTACTACTACTGCTACTGTTACTACTACTACTACTACTACTACTGCTACTACTACTACTACTACTGTTACTACTACTACTACTACTACTACTACTGCTACTGTTACTACTACTACTACTACTACTACTGCTACTACTAGGACTAATACTACTGCTACTGTTACTACTACTACTACTGTTACTACTACTACTACTGCTACTGTTACTACTGCTACTGTTACTACTGCTA
This sequence comes from Oncorhynchus nerka, assembly GCF_034236695.1. NCBI lineage: Eukaryota > Metazoa > Chordata > Actinopteri > Salmoniformes > Salmonidae > Oncorhynchus > Oncorhynchus nerka. The sequence continues at coordinate 4,587,167 of NC_088413.1, read as the reverse complement.
CTGTTACTACTACTACTACTACGGCTACTGTTACTACTACTACTACTACTACTACTACTGCTACTACTAGGACTAATACTACTGCTACTGTTACTACTACTACTGCTACTACTACTACTACTACTGCTACTGTTACTACTACTACTACTGCTACTGTTACTACTACTACTACTACTACTACTACTACTGCTACTACTACTACTACTACTACTGTTACTACTACTACTACTGCTACTACTGCTACTACTACTACTACTACTGCTACTACTACTACTACTACTAGGACTAATACTACTACTACTGCTACTGTTACTACTACTACTGTTACTACTACTACTACTGCTACTGTTACTACTGCTACTGTTACTACTGCTACTACTAGGACTAATACTACTACTACTACTATTACTACTACTATTACTACTACTGCTACTGTTACTACTACTACTGTTACTACTGCTACTACTGCTACTGTTACTACTGCTACTGTTACTACTGCTACTACTAGGACTAATACTACTACTACTACTATTACTACTACTATTACTACTACTGCAACTGTTACTACTACTACTGTTACTACTGCTACTACTAGGACTAATACTACTACTACTACTACTACTATTACTACTACTATTACTACTACTGCTACTGTTACTACTACTGCTACTGTTACTACTACTACTACTGTTACTACTAGGACTAATACTACTACTACTGTTACTACTACTACTACTACTACTGTTACTACTACTACTACTGCTACTGTTACTACTACTACTGTTACTACTACTACTACTACTGCTACTACTAGGACTAATACTACTACTACTGTTACTACTACTACTACTACCGCTACTACTACTACTGTTGCTACTACTACTACTGCTACTACTAGGACTACTACTAGGACTAATACTACTACTACTGCTACTGTTACTACTACTACTACTGCTACTACTACTACTACTACTACTGCTACTACTACTGCTACTACTACTACTACTACTACTACTGCTACTACTAGGACTAATACTACTACTACTGTTACTACTACTACTGTTACTACTACCTGTACTGCTACTGTTACTACTACTACTGTTACTACTACTACTACTAGGACTAATACTACTACTATTGTTACTACTACTACTGTTACTACTACTACTACTACTACTACTGCTACTACTAGGACTAATACTACTACTACTGTTACTACTACTACTACTACTGCTACTACTACTACTGTTACTACTACTACTGTTACTACTACTACTACTACTACTGCTACTGTTACTACTACTACTGTTACTACTACTACTGCTACTGTTACTACTACTACTGTTACTACTACTACTACTGTTACTACTACTACTGTTACTACTACTACTGCTAGGACTAATACTACTACTACTGTTACTACTACTACTGTTACTACTACTAATACTGTTACTACTACTACTACTACTACTGCTACTACTAGGACTAATACTACTACTACTGTTACTACTACTACTACTACTGCTACTACTACTACTGTTACTACTACTACTACTACTACTACTGCTACTGTTACTACTACTACTGTTACTACTACTACTGCTACTGTTACTACTACTACTGTTACTACTACTACGGCTACTACTAGAACTACTAATACTACTACTACTGTTACTACTACTACTACTACTAATACTACTAGGACGAATACTACTACTACTGTTACTACTACTACTACTACTACTACTACTGTTACTACTACTACTGTTACTGCTACTACTAGAACTACTAATACTATACTACTACTACTACTACTAATACTACTACTACTACTGCTACTGCTACTACTGCTACTACTACTACTACTACTACTACTACTGCTACTACTACTGCTGCTACTACTACCACTGCTACTACTCCTGCTACTGCTACTACTACTACAACCTCTGCTACTACTACTACAACCTCTGCTACTACTACTACAACCTCTACTACTACTACTACAACAACCTCTATACTACTACTACTACTACTACTACTACTACTACTACTACAACCTCTACTACTACTACAACCTCTACTACTACTACTACTACTACTAATACTATTACCATTACTACTAGTACTTCTAACACCACCACTATTTTTACTACTACTGCGAGTGCTACTACTAATTAAACTACTGATACTACTACTACTAAAATGGCGCAGGAAGAAATGGCAGCAGTTTTATGGGCTCCCAACTAATTGTGCTATTATGTGTTTTTTTCACGTTATTTGTAACATATTTTGTACATAATATTTCTGCAACCGTATCTTACGGCACAAACAAGCTTCTGGATATCAGGGCAGCGATCACTCACCTCGGATTAGACAAAGAGCTTCTGTATATCAGGGCAGCGATCACTCACCTCGGATTAGACAAAGAGCTTCTGGATATCAGGACAGCGATCACTCACCTCGGATTAGACAAAGAGCTTCTGGATATCAGGGCAGCGATCACTCACCTCGGATTAGACAAAGAGCTTCTGGATATCAGGACAGCGATCACTCACCTCTGATTAGACAAAGAGCTTCTGGATATCAGGACAGCGATCACTCACCTCGGATTAGACAAAGAGCTTCTGTATATCAGGGCAGCGATCACTCACCTCGGATTAGACAAAGATTTTTTCAACAACAAGCAAGACTCACATGATATTCTCCAAACACCCGGCAGGGCCGACATCCCAGTTATTCGCAAGAGGAAGCGACGCAGGTACAGAGGACGAAGAGCCGGATTCCTCGTCAGGACCCGCAGAAGGCGAGTAGGAAAGCTGCCGTTACAGTCAATATTACTCGCCAACGTGCAATCATTGGACAATAAACTAGACGAGGTACAATTACGAATATTCTACCAACGGGACCTCAAAAACTGTCGTGGCTGAAAAACGTAATCGTGGCTGAATGGATATTCAGCTAGCGGGATATACGCTGCACCGGCAGGATAGAACAGCACACTACGGTAAGACGAGGGAGGGGCTGTCTGTGCATATTTGTTCACAACAGCGGGTGCATGAAACCTAAGGAAGTCTCTAGATTTTGATCACCTGAAGTAGAGTATATTGTGATAAATTGCAGGCCACAGTACTTGCCTAGAGAGTTCTCAGCTATACTTTTCGTGGCTGTTTATAAGACCGCACTCAGTCAGCTGTATAAAGATATAAGCAAACAGGAAACCACTCACCCAGAGGCGGCACTCCTAGTGGCCGGAGACTTTAATGCAGGGAAACTTAAATCAGTTCTACCAAATCTCTATCAACATGTTAAATGTGCAACCAGAGGGAACAAAAAGTCTAGATCACCTTTACTCCACACACAGAGACGCGTACAAAGCTCTCCCTCGCCTTCCACTTGGTAAATCCGACCACAACTCTATCCTCCTGATTCCTGCTTACACGCAAAAATTAAAGCAGGAAGCACCAGTGACTCGGTCTATAAAAAAGTGGTCAGATGAAGCAGATGCTAAACTACAGGACTGTTTTGCTAGCACAGACTGGAACATGTTCCGGGATTCTTCCGATGGCATTGAGGAGTACACCACATCAGTCACTGGCTTTATCAATAAGTGCATCGAGGACGTCGTCCCCACAGTGACTGTACGTACATACCCCAACCAGAAGCCATGGATTACAGGTAACATCCCCACAGTGACTGTACGTACATACCCCAACCAGAAGCCATGGATTACAGGCAACATTCACACGGAGCTAAAGGGTAGAGCTGCCGCTTTCAATGTGCGGGACTCTAACCGGAAACTTACAAGACATCCCGCTATGCCCTGCGACGAACCATCAAACAGGCAAAGTGTTAATACAGGGCTAAGACTGAATTATACTACACCAGCTCCGAAGCCCGTCGGATGTGGCAGGGCTTGTCAACTATTACAGACTACAAAGGGAAGCACAGCCGCGAGCTGCCCAGTGACACGAGCCTACCAGACGAGCTAAATCACTTCTATGCTCACTTCGAGTCAAGCAACACTGAGGCATGATTGAGAGCAACAGCTGTTCCGAACGACTGTGTTATCATGCTCTCCGTAGCCGACGTGAGTAAGACCTTTAAACAGGTCAACATACACAAGGCTGCGGGGCCAGATGGATTACCAGGATGTGTGCTCCGGGCATGTGCTGACCCACTGGCAGTTGTCTTCACTGACATTTTCAACATGTCCCTGACTGAGTCTGTAATACCAACATGTTTCAAGCAGACCACCACAGTCCTTCTGCCCAAGAACACAAAGGCAGCCTGCCTAAATGACAACAGACCCGTAGCACTCACATCAGTAGGCATTAAGTGCTTTGAAAGGCTGGTAATGGCTCACATCAACACCATTATCCCAAAAACCTTAGACCCACTCAAATTTGCATACCGTCCAAACAGATCCACAGATAATGCAATCTCTATTGCACTCCACACTGCCCTTTCCCAGCTGGACAAAAGGAACACCTATGTGAGAATGCTATTCATTGACTACAGCTCAGCGTTCAACACCATAGTACCCTCAAAGCTCATCACTAAGCTAAGGAACCTGGGACTAAACAACTCCCTCTGCAACTGGATCCTGGATTTCCTGATGGGCCGCCCCCAGGTGGTAAGGGTAGGTAGCAAAACATCTGCCACACTGATCCTCAACACTGGAGCTCCCCAGGGGTGCATGCTCAGTCCCCTCCTGTATTCCCTGTTCACCCACAACTGCATGGCCAGGCACGACTCCAACACCATCATTAAGTTTGCAGACGACACAACAGTGGTAGGCCTGATCACCGACAACGACGAGACAGTCTATAGGGAGGAGGTCAGAGACCTGGCCGGGTGGTGCAAGAATAACAACCTATCCCTCAACGTAACCAAGACTAAGGAGATGATTGTGGACTACAGGAAAAGGAGGACCGAGCACGCCCCCATTCTCATCGACAGGGCTGTAGTGGAGCAGGTTGAGAGCTTCAAGTTCCTTGGTGTCCACATCAACAACAAACTAGAATTTTCCAAACACACCAAGACAGTCGTGAAGAGGGCACGACAAAGCCTTTACCCCATCAGGAGACTAAAAAGATTTGGCATGGGTCCTGAGATCCTCAAAAGGTTCTTCAGCTGCAACATCGAGAGCATGCTGACCGGTTTCGTCACTCACACACACTCACACACACACACACACACACACACACACACACACACACACACACACACACACACACACACACACACACACACACTTTTTTCACACTATTGGGTTAGAGCCTGTAAGTAAGCATTTCACTGTAAGGTCTACTACACCTGTTGTATTCAGCATTTCACTGTAAGGTCTACTACACCTGTTGTATTCAGCATTTCACTGTAAGGTCTACTACACCTGTTGTATTCAGCATTTCACTGTAAGGTCTACTACACCTGTTGTATTCAGCATTTCACTGTAAGGTCTACTACACCTGTTGTATTCAGCATTTCACTGTAAGGTCTACTACACCTGTTGTATTCAGCATTTCACTGTAAGGTCTACTACAGCTGTTGTATTCAGCATTTCACTGTGAGGTCTACTACACCTGTTGTATTCAGCATTTCACTGTGAGGTCTACTACACCTGTTGTATTCAGCATTTCACTGTAAGGTCTACTACACCTGTTGTATTCAGCATTTCACTGTAAGGTCTACTACAGCTGTTGTATTCAGCATTTCACTGTGAGGTCTACTACAGCTGTTGTATTCAGCATTTCACTGTGAGGTCTACTACACCTGTTGTATTCAGCATTTCACTGTAAGGTCTACTACATCTGTTGTATTCAGCATTTCACTGTAAGGTCTACTACAGCTGTTGTATTCAGCATTTCACTGTGAGGTCTACTACACCTGTTGTATTCAGCATTTCACTGTAAGGTCTACTACAGCTGTTGTATTCAGCATTTCACTGTGAGGTCTACTACACCTGTTGTATTCAGCATTTCACTGTAAGGTCTACTACACCTGTTGTATTCAGCATTTCACTGTAAGGTCTACTACAACTGTTGTATTCAGCATTTCACTGTAAGGTCTACTACACCTGTTGTATTGATACCACTACTACCACTGCGAGGTCTACTACACCTGTTGTATTCAGTATTTCACTGTAAGGTCTACTACACCTGTTGTATTGATACCACTACTACCACTGCGAGGTCTACTACACCTGTTGTATTCAGCATTTCACTGTAAGGTCTACTACACCTGTTGTATTCAGTATTTCACTGTAAGGTCTACTACACCTGTTGTATTGATACCACTACTACCACTGCGAGGTCTACTACACCTGTTGTATTCAGCATTTCACTGTAAGGTCTACTACACCTGTTGTATTCAGTATTTCACTGTAAGGTCTACTACACCTGTTGTATTGATACCACTACTACCACTGCGAGGTCTACTACACCTGTTGACTTACGAAGGACATATGACTTGCTTTCCCTTCTTGACTTTCTTAGCTGGTTTTCCTCCACTCTCTGCAGACTGGGCTAGAGTTAGTAGGAGTATAACTGTCATCAGCTCCATTCTGTTGGAGAGATAAACATTTAGATATACAGTCTCTGTAGACTGGGCTAGAGTTAGTAGGAGGGTAACTGTCATCAGCTCCATTCTGTTGGAGAGATAAACATTTAGATATACAGTCTCTGTAGACTGGGCTAGAGTTAGTAGGAGGGTAACTGTCATCAGCTCCATTCTGTTGGAGAGATAAACATTTAGATATACAGTCTCTGTAGACTGGGCTAGAGTTAGTAGGAGGGTAACTGTCATCAGCTCCATTCTGTTGGAGAGATAAACATTTAGATATACAGTCTCTGTAGACTGGGCTAGAGTTAGTAGGAGGGTAACTGTCATCAGCTCCATTCTGTTGGAGAGATAAACATTTAGATATACAGTCTCTGTAGACTGGGCTAGAGTTAGTAGGAGGGTAACTGTCATCAGCTCCATTCTGTTGGAGAGATAAACATTTAGATATACAGCAGACTGGGCTAGAGTTAGTAGGAGGGTAACTGTCATCAGCTCCATTCTGTTGGAGAGATAAACATTTAGATATACAGTCTCTGTAGACTGGGCTAGAGTTAGTAGGAGGGTAACTGTCATCAGCTCCATTCTGTTGGAGAGATAAACATTTAGATATACAGTCTCTGTAGACTGGGCTAGAGTTAGTAGGAGGGTAACTGTCATCAGCTCCATTCTGTTGGAGAGATAAACATTTAGATATACAGTCTCTGTAGACTGGGCTAGAGTTAGTAGGAGGGTAACTGTCATCAGCTCCATTCTGTTGGAGAGATAAACATTTAGATATACAGCAGACTGGGCTAGAGTTAGTAGGAGGGTAACTGTCATCAGCTCCATTCTGTTGGAGAGATAAACATTTAGATATACAGTCTCTGTAGACTGGGCTAGAGTTAGTAGGAGGGTAACTGTCATCAGCTCCATTCTGTTGGAGAGATAAACATTTAGATATACAGTGGGGTTCAACATTATTAAACCCTTGATAAATATGAGCAAAAATACTGTATAAAATAAATAAAACAAATACTGAGCTACATTGTATGCAAAAAAATGTTTTACAATTATTTTATACAAATACAATTGTTCAGACAGAGATTTGGTTTAATACGTAATCCTAATTTTTTTCTCTCAAGAAGTTAGCGGTCAAAATGATTGGCTGTTTTCAATACCTTTCAATACCCCACCTTAAGATGAAAACAGCACTGAGCCTTTTTCTACAATGTTTTATGATTTGGCGAACATATTGGGAGGGATCTTATACCGTTCCTCCATACAGAATCTTTACAGATCTTTTGTCTGTGCTTATGGACTGCCCTCTTCAAATAAAACCACACATTTTGGGTAAAGGGTTCTACATGGAACTCAAAAAGGGTTCTACATGGAACTCAAAAAGGGTTCTACATGGAACTCAAAAAGGGTTCTACATGGAACTCAAAAAGGGTTCTACATGGAACTCAAAAAGGGTTCTACATGGAACTCACAAAGGGTTCTTCAAAGGCTTCTCCTATGGGGGCTGCCAAAGAACCCTTTTAGGTCGTACTTAGCACCATGTTTTTAAGAGTGTATGGAGGAATGGTCAAAGATACTTCTCAATGTGTTATCCATTCTCATACAACATTTTAGAAAAATACTATGTGTCGTTGTCCTCGTAAGGTATTGAGGTATTGAAAACAGGGGTGCCAATTTTGGCCACTCTTTTTTTTCAGAAAATGTCATATTTGTTAAACAAAAATGTCTTCCTCTGACCAATTGTATTAGTATACACTACTGTTCAAAAGTTTGGGGTCACTTAGAAATGTCTGGCAGCTTCATTAAATACTACCCACAAAACACCAGTCTCAATGTCAACAGTGAAGAGGCGACTCAGGGAGAAAGAGACAGAGATGGAGAGGCAGAGCGAGAGGAGAGATTTTTTGTCCATCTTAATCTTTTCTTTTTATTGGCCAGTCTGAGAAATGGATTTTTCTTCGCAACTCTGCCTAGAAGGCCAGTATCCTGGAGTCGCGTCTTTACTTTTGACGTTGAGACGGGTGTTTTGCGGGTACACATATATAAACAGAATAGTCTAAAATCTAATACACATTATATATAAACAGAATAGTCTAACATTATACACATTATATATCAACAGAATAGTCTAACATTATACACATTATATATCAACAGAATAGTCTAACATCTAATACACATTATATATCAACAGAATAGTCTAACATTATACACATTATATATCAACAGAATAGTCTAACATTATACACATTATATATCAACAGAATAGTCTAACATCTAATACACATTATATATCAACAGAATAGTCTAACATCTAATACACATTATATATCAACAGAATAGTCTAACATCTAATACACATTATATATAAACAGAATAGTCTAACATTATACACATTATATATCAACAGAATAGTCTAACATCTAATACACACACACGCACCAGTCTAACACACACAGTATTCTGGTATTACACACATACTGATTATGTCTACCAACCTTTCTCAGTCATATTGTCCTGACTCATCACAATACAACAGCTGACAGACAGACAGACAGACAGACAGACAGACAGACAGACAGACAGACAGACAGACAGACAGACAGACAGACAGACAGACAGACAGACACCAAAAGAGAGAGAATGACAGAGAGAGAGAAAGAGGCAGAGATGGAGAGGCAGAGAGAGAGAAAGAGGCAGAGATGGAGAGGCAGAGAGAGAGGAGAGATGGAGAAAGAGGGAGAGATGGAGAGGCAGAGAGAGAGGAGAGATGGAGAAAGAGAAAGAGGGAGAGATGGAGAGGCAGAGAGAGAGGAGAGATGGAGGTAAAGAGGAGAGATTGAAAGAGAGAGGGAAAGAGGGAGAGATGGAATGTCATAATGAGAGTTACTGCAGAATGAAGAGAGAGAGCTGTTGATCTTACCTTGACACTCTGGTTGCTACGCTGGTTGCTACGCTGGTTGCTGCGATGATTTAACAACGATGTCGGTTACTGCAGCAGCATCATGTCCTTTCCTCCGTCTCCTCTCGTGAGCCGTTCTCAAGTTCAACCCAGCTCCTTCCGCCTGCCCGCACAATGACGATATATCTGTCAGAAGAGAGACGGAGGGAGGGAGGTAGGGACGAGAGAGGGTGGGTAGGAGGGGGAGGGAGGGAGGGAGGGAGAGAGAGAGAGACGGAGGGAGGGAGGGAGGTAGGGACGAGAGAGGGTGGGTAGGAGGGGGAGGGAGGGAGGGAGAGAGGGAGGGAGGTAGGGAGGAGAGAGGGTGGGTAAGACGGGGAGGGAGGGAGAGAGGGAGGGAGAGAGGGAGGTAGGGAGGGAGGAGAGAGGGTGGGTAGGAGGGAGGGAGGGAGGGAGCGTACGTGAGTAAGAGAAAGTGAGGGAGTTTGTGAAAACGATGGAGAGAGAGTGTGTGTAAGAGTGAGGGTGTGTGAGAGAGGCAGGGAGAGAGAGTGAGAGAGAGTCAGGGAGAGAGAGTGAGAGAGAGGCAGGGAGAGATTCAGGGAGAGAGAGTGAGAGAGAGTCAGGGAGAGAGAGTGAGAGAGAAGCAGGGAGAGTGAGTGAGAGAGAGGCAGGGAGAGATAGTGAGAGAGAGGGAGAGAGTGTGTGTGTGAGAGAGGCAGGGAGAGAGAGTGAGAGAGAGGCAGGGAGAGAGAGGCAGGGAGAGGGAGTGTGTGTGTGAGAGAGGCAGGGAGAGAGACTGTATATGTCAAGAGTTGCGTGTTTGTGCATCTGCGCTCTAACATGCGCAGTAGCTCAAGCCCCATGTTAGCAGCACGAGTCCATGCACGAGCACAGTGTCATTGTAATGCTCTTTATGGTCCCCTCTTTGTGGTCTACTGCAGAGCACAGTCTTTATATTCTATAGTAGAACACAGTCTTTATATTCTAGAGTAGAACACAGTCTTTATATTCTAGAGTAGAACACAGTCTTATATTCTACTGCAGAGCACAGTCTTTATATTCTATAGTAGAACACAGTCTTATATTCTACTGCAGAGCACAGTCTTTATATTCTAGAGTAGAACACAGTCTTTATATTCTAGAGTAGAACACAGTCTTTATATTCTAGAGTAGAACACAGTCTTTATATTCTAGAGTAGAACACAGTCTTTATATTCTAGAGTAGAACACAGTCTTTATATTCTAGAGTAGAACACAGTCTTTATATTCTAGAGTAGAACACAGTCTTATATTCTACTGCAGAGCACAGTCTTTATATTCTATAGTAGAACACAGTCTTATATTCTACAGTAGAACACAGTCTTTATATTCTATAGTAGAACACAGTCTTTATATTCTACAGTAGAACACAGTCTTATATTCTACTGTAGAACACAGTCTTTATATTCTATAGTAGAACACAGTCTTTATATTCTATAGTAGAACACAGTCTTATATTCTACAGTAGAACACAGTCTTTATATTCTATAGTAGAACACAGTCTTTATATTCTATAGTAGAACACAGTCTTATATTCTACAGTAGAACACAGTCTTTATATTCTATAGTAGAACACAGTCTTTATATTCTACAGTAGAACACAGTCTTATATTCTACAGTAGAACGCAGTCTTTATATTCCCTCACGACGCCAGGACAGCGGAGTCAATCACCACCTTCCGGAGACACCTGAAACCCCACCTCTTTAAGGAATACCTAGGATAGGATAAAGTAATCCCTCTCACCCCCCTTAAAAGATTTAGATGCACTACTGTTCCACTGGATGTCATAAGGTGAATGCACCAATTTGTAAGTCGCTCTGGATAAGAGCGTCTGCTAAATGACTTAAATGTAATGTAAATGTAGTAGAACACAGTCTTTATATTCTATAGTAGAACACAGTCTTTATATTCTAGAGTAGAACACAGTCTTATATTCTACAGCAGAACACAGTCTTAAATTCTACAGCAGAACACAGTCTTAAATTCTACAGCAGAACACAGTCTTAAATTCTACAGCAGAACACAGTCTTAAATTCTACAGCAGAACACAGTCTTTATATTCTACAGCAGAACACAGTCTTTATATTCTACAGCAGAACACAGTCTTTATATTCCACAGTAGAACAGTCATTATTTTCTACAGTAGAACACAATCTTTATATTCTACAGTAGAACACAGTCTTTATATTCTACAGTCATTGTACAATCATTGTACTTCCGGCGCCGACAGAGATGGCCGCCTCGCTTCGCGTTCCTAGGAGACTATGCAGTTTTTTGTTTTTTTACGTGTTATACCTTACATTGGTACCCCAGGTCATCTTAGGTTTCATTACATACAGTCGAGAAGAACTACTGAATATAAGAGCAGCGTCAACTCACCATCAGTACGAACAAGAATATGACTTTCGCAAAGCGGATCCTGTGTTCTGCCTTTCTCCCAGGACAACGGAATGGATCCCAGCCGGCGACCCAAAAAACGACTTCGTAAAAGGGGTAAACGAAGTGGTCTTCTGGTCAGGCTCCGGAGAAAGGCACATCGCGCGCCACTCCCTAGCATTCTACTCGCCAATGTCCAGTCTCTTGACAACAAGGTTGATGAAATCCGAGCAAGGGTAGCATTCCAGAGGGACATCAGAGACTGTAACATTCTTTGCTTCACGGAAACATGGCTCACTGGAGAGACGCTATCGGAGTCGGTGAAGCCAGCTGGTTTCTCCACGCATCGCGCCGACAGAAACAAACATCTTTCTGGTAAGAAGAGGGGCGGGGGCGTATGCTTAATGGTTAACGAGACGTGGTGTGGCCACAACAACATACAGGAACTCAAGTCCTTCTGTTCACCTGATTTAGAATTCCTCACAATCAAATGTCGACCGCATTATCTACCAAGAGAATTCTCTTCGATTATAATCACAGCCGTATATATTCCCCCCCAAGCAGACACATCGATGGCTTTGAACGAACTTTATTTGACTCTTTGCAAACTGGAATCCAAATATCCTGAGGCTGCATTCATTGTAGCTGGGGATTTTAACAAGGCTAATCTGAAAACAAGACTCCCTAAATTGTATCAGCATATCGATTGCGCAACCAGGGCTGGAAAAACCTTGGATCATTGCTATTCTAACTTCCGCGACGCATATAAGGCCCTGCCCCGCTCTCCTTTCGGAAAAGCTGACCACAACTCCATTTTGTTTATCCCTGCCTACAGACAGAAACTAATACAAGAAGCTCCCGCGCTGAGGTCTGTTCAACGCTGGTCCGACCAATCTGATTCCACACTCCAAGACTGCTTCCATCACGTGGACTGGGATATGTTTCATATTGCATCAAACAACAACATTGACAAATACGCTGATTCGGTGAGCGAGTTCATTAGAACGTGCGTTGAAGATGTCGTTCCCATAGCAACGATTAAAACATTCCCAAACCAGAAACCGTGGATTGATGGCAGCATTCGCGTGAAACTGAAAGCGCCAACCACTGCTTTTAATCAGGGCAAGGTGACCGGAAACATGACCGAATACAAACAGTGTAGCTATTCCCTCCGCAAGGCAATCAAACAAGCTAAGCGTCAGTATAGAGACAAAGTAGAATCTCAATTCAACGGCTCAGACACAAGAGTTATGTGGCAGGGTCTACAGTCAATCATGGATTACAAAAAGAAAACCAGCCCCGTCACGGACCAGGATGTCTTGCTCCCAGGCAGACTAAATAACTTTTTTTCCCGCTTTGAGGACAATACAGTGCCACTGACACGGCCTGCAACCAAAACATGCGGACTCTCCTTCACTGCAGCCGACATGAGGAAAATATTTAAACGTGTTAACCCTCGCAAGGCTGCAGGCCCAGACGGCATCCCTAGATACGCCCTCAGAGCATGCGCAGACCAGCTGTCTAGTGTGTTTACGGACATATTCAATCAATCCCTATCCCAGTCTGTTGTTCCCACATGCTTCAAGAGGGCTACCATTGTTCCTGGTTCCCAAGAAAGCTAAGGTAACTGAGCTAAACGACCCCGTAGCACTCACTTCCGTCATCATGAAGTGCTTTGAGAGACTAGTCAAGGACCATATCACCTCCACCCTACCTGACACCCTAGACCCACTCCAATTTGCTTACCGCCCAAATAGGTCCACAGACGATGCAATCTCAACCACACTGCACACTGCCCTAACCCACCTGGACAAGAGGAATAGCTATGTGAGAATGCTGTTCATCGACTACAGCTCGGCATTTAACACCATAGTGCCCCCCAAGCTCGTCATCAAGCTCGAGACCCTGGTTCTCGACCCCGCCCTGTGCAACTGGGTACTGAACTTCCTGACGGGCCGCCCCCAGGTGGTGAGGATAGGCAACAACATCTCCACCCCGCTGATCCTCAACACTGGGGCCCCACAAGGGTGCGTTCTGAGCCAAAAAGATCATCAAGGACAACAACCACCCGAGCCACTGCCTGTTCACCCCGCTATCATCCAGAAGGCGAGGTCAGTACAGGTGCATCAAAGCTGGGACCGAGAGACTGAAAAACAGCTTCTATCTCAAGGCCATCAGACTGTTAAACAGCCATCACGAACATTGAGTCGCTTATTGAGTTAAATAAAGTTCGTTCAGAGCCATCGATGTGTCTGCTTGGGGGGGGGATATATACGGCTGTGATTATAATCGAAGATAATTCTCTTGGTAGATAATGTGGTCGACATTTGATTGTGAGGAATTCAAAAAAAAAAAAATCTTTACATTTTTTTTTTAACCAGGCAAGTCAGTTAAGAACAAATTCTTATTTTCAATAACGACCTAGGAACAGTGGGTTAACTGCCTGTTCAGGGTCAGAACGACAGATTTCTACCTTGTCAGCTCGGGGATTTGAACTTGCAACCTTTTGGTTACTAGTCCAACGCTCTAACCACTAGGCTACCCTGCCGCCCCCAGGTGAACAGAAGGATTTGAGTTCCTGTATGTTTCTCTCATCACACCATGTCTCGTTAGCCATAAGGCATACGCCCCCGCCCCTCTTCTTACCAGAAAGATGTTTGTTTCTGTCGGCGCGATGCGTGGAGAAACCCGCTGGCTGCACCGCCTCCGATAGCGTCTCTCCAGTGAGCCATGTTTCCGTGAAGCAAAGAACGTTACAGTCTCTGATGTCCCTCTGGAATGCTACCCTTTGCTCGGATTTCATCAACCTTGTTGTCAAGAGACTGGACATTGGCGAGAAGAATGCTAGGGAGTGGTGCACGATGTGCCCGTCTCCGGAGTCTGACCAGAAGACCGCCTCGTTTCCCTCTTTTTTGGAGTAGTTTTTTTGGGTCGCTGCATGCGATCCATTCCGTTGTCCTGTTTGAAAGACAGAACACAGGATCCGCGTCGCGAAAAACATATTCTTGGTCGTACTGATGGTGAGTTGACGCTGATCTTATATTCAGTAGTTCTTCTCGACTGTATGTAACGAAACCTAAGATGACCTGGGGTACTAATGTAAGAAATAACACGTAAAAAAACTGCATAGTTTCCTAGGAACGCGAAGTGAGGTGGCCATCTCTGTCGGCACCGAGTGCTACCTCTCTGGTGTGTACATGTTTGGGCAAGGTGGCTTAGGTTATTTGGATTGGTCTGTACTGTTACTAGGTAGGATAGCCGCTAACAGGTTGTGGTGTGAAGGGTTCAGATAAAGGTGAGAGTGGAATGGGGATGCAGTAAATTGGATGAGCAGTTAGAGTGGAGGTCAAGCACACCTAACAACAATACAATGGAGACCCAATGTGATAAAAGTTCAACCTTGTAGTGACACAAGATTTTCAAAATGTTATTTGGTATGAATGAAGAATGGAGTGTGACAAAACAGGGGACACAATACATTGTAAGGGACAGACAAGGTTAACAACATGAGGTCAGGTACAGATACATGTACACACACACACACACACACACATACACAGAGGGGTTAGAACTGGGGTTGCAGTTCGGGGCTAGGGTTAGGTTAGAGTTAGTGTTAGGAATGGTAGGGGTTAGAATGGTTAAGGTTAGGGTTGGGGTGGTTAAGGCTAAGGTTGAGGTCAGAGTAAGAATGGTTAAGGTTAGGGTTAGGTTTAGGGTAGAATGGTTAAGGTTAGGGTGGTTAAGGTTAGGGTTAAGGTCAGAGTTAGAATGGTTAAGGTTGGCGTTAGGGTTAGAATGGTTAAGGTTAGGGTTAGGGTTAGGGTTAAGGACGAAGTAAGGGTGATTGAGGTTAGATTTAGAGTGAGAGTGGTTGCGGTTAGGGTTAGGTTGGTTGGTGTTTGGTGGAGCAAACAAAGAGGCACGGAGGAAGGCAGGAGAGAGAAGCTATGAGCAGCAGACCAAGACGCGACTGTGGGCTTTGTTGTAAACAGAATATTGTGCGGCTAGACCGACATTTCAAGTCTGTACATGCACTTAAGTTCGGTACTATGGAATGGACGAATGCTATGCAATTTAGCCGGTTTTCGACTGAGAGACAGCAGCCCGAATCAGGGCTTGAACCGCGGCCGGAGGACCCTGTGATTTTGCAGTGTTTTGAAAGTGAGTTGTCCGTGGAGCAGCAGCTGGTGGACGAGGGTGTGAGCAGCAGCTGGTGGACGAGGGTGATCAGACGGCAGGTGCGTCGGCGGCGGTGCAGCCAACCAGTCAGGTCGGTAGTGAACTGTGCTCGGGAACCGAGGGAGCAAGGCTGCGTCGTGGCGACTTCCACGGAGAGCGAGAGTGATGAAGACGGCGGCGTGCCGTCCAGAATTGAGGTTTGGAGTAATGTAATTTTGACTCAATATGAACACTATATTGTGGGTATACACCCTTCAGTTAAACAAATTGACAATAGTCGCACCAGTATGTCCCGAGTACGGGAATTCCTCCACATTATGTCAGAGGACAAGGCCGATGAAGGACTGTGTTTTCTGGATAACTACAGACGTGTGTCTGATTGGTATGCTCAATGTGACGGCCGTGGTTTGGCACCATCCACGTTAAAAATGTACCGAGCCGATGTTAGAGGTTTCCTGAATTATCTTATTCAGTTCCGGCCAAATGGTATGCAAGCTAAGGTCGTTGGAATTCAAAAGATGTTACTCTGCTTGGCGAAGATGGACAGGGACTCGCGGCAGAGCCAGGCAACGCATAGGGCAAAATTCAGCGCTGCGCAGTTAAAATGCTTTGTTGAGCTAAGCAATCAAGCCATTCCTTCAGTTCTCAGTAGGCTGGAGGTCCGTGCCACGTGCTCTGACAGGCGTAGGTTTGCAGCTCTCATGTCCAGCCGGTTGGCCATATTTAATGGCACTCGACGATCCCCAGTCACCATGTTTAGTGAGAGTGATTTCACTGAAGAAACCCCGGAAGGTGGGGGTTATCAGATGTGTGTAGCTAGCCACAAAACTAACTATAGCTTCGGGGAGTGTAGAATTGTTCTATGTCAGGAGGAATACACTTGGCTTAAACGATTCCATCAAATCAGGCCTCATCTGAGTGGAATGACCTCAGACACAGAACTCTTCTTTTTCACATCCTTCGGTCAACCCTACGCTAATCTGTGTGAGTATGTGGGCCAAATCTTTGCAGAGTTTGGCATTGGAAGTAAAGTGACCTTCGGTACAATTCGACGCAGTGTTGCCACGTTGAACTTCAACCAAGGCTCAGTTACAGACCGTGGAACTGTTGCTGACCATATGTGTCACTCTCTGGAAACGCAGTCACGTTACTACCGGTACCATAATTTGCCCAAAAATGCCAGCCGGGCCCGGACACTGATTGAGGGATAAATCAATCCATGATTAACTGATTAAATGAGGTATATTTGTTTGAAATTCACCCTTTTATTTGTGTCATTATGCATTAAAATGATTTAAAATGTGTTTCATTTTGGGTTACCAGGTGCCTATTTTCAATCACCAGTTGCACATGAAACATAGTGTTATTTTTGAAAAGTTTGGACTTAGTAAATTTTCACAACTATTTTAGAATCCTCCATAGAATCCTACTAATATTACTCCCTACAATGAAGCCCCACTACTGGGTAAAATTCACTAGATGTCGCCAAAGGTACAATCTATGGTAAGTGCATTTAGGACCATATTTTTATTTTTAGGTTAGCAGGTGCCTATTTTCAATCACCAGTTGCACGGATGTATAAGGGCGCCCATGGATAGAGGGCCGGCGACCGATTTAGTGGGTTGACCAGCCCTTCGGCACCCGATTTGTCCTAACTTTTGATCCACGTTTCCCAGCTTGGTGGTGGGAGGATATTGAGCCTTGTCCTGGGCAGGTGCTCTATCCCAGCTATTACCTTGTGAGTTTGGTTCATCAATGACCATGGTTCTGGTCCAATGAAGGTGCCCGTCCCTTCGGCGACCGATTGGGTTAGGGTTAGGGTTAGGGTTAGGGTTAGGGGTTAGGGTTAGGGGTTAGGGTTAGGGTTAGGGTTAGGTTGTCTAGTTTTGAGTCGGTTGATCCACTTCCATCTCTGACACGTGGAAGCCGAAGGGGGGAAAAAGAGGGGTTGCACTCCACACATGTGCGCGTAGGCCGGGTGGGTCCGGGCGCGGCCGGCCAAAGTGGTAGGCCCCATGGTTGCCCACTTGTAGATTAACCCGTTTGGTTGGGTTAAAAGACTGTCTGTCAGTAGGTTTTAGGTTTAGGTATAGTTTTTAAGAGTGGTTAAGGTTAGGTTTAAGGTTAGGGTAAGGAATAGTTTTTTTTAGAGAGTTTAAGGTTAGGTTTAGGTAAGGGTTTTTAGAGTGGTTAAGGTTAGGGTTAAGTTTAGGGTTAGGTATAGTTTTTCAGAATGGGTAAGGTTAGGTTTAGGTAAGGGTTTTTAGAGTGGTTAAGGTTAGGGTTAGGTTTAGGGTTAGGTATAGTTTTTCAGAATGGTTAAGGTTAGGTTTAGGTAAGTCTGTCAACTCAACTTAGGATCAGGCAAAACCTTTGAGTTGCGTACCTTATGCAGGTCCGGTCCTCGGTTGGTTGCCATGTGTCCATGTCGAGTGGTATGGTCATGATGTCTAGGTCCGCTGTGTCGACGGAAGTAGAAAGCATAGTGCAACCTAGGAGTTTACTCCCTGTCGGATCCTTCTTTTTTAGCTCCACGTTGTCTATGTATTTACTTCAGTGTTCGTTAGTCTTTGGTCCTGGATGTTTTCAATCATGTGTATAATTAGGATTTATTCCCTTCCAGGATCCTAACTCCCAATCAACCCATGTCTAGTCAAATCCAGCTGGTCTGTATGGGTATACTCGGCGTAGGATCAGGCAAAACCATCGAGTTGCGTACCTTATGCAGGCCCGGACCTCAGTCGGTTGCCATGTGTCCCTGTCAAGTGGTCAGTCTATAGACTACCAGTGGTTTGAGCAGACAAAAACCAGAAGGCAAGCCCTCTATACGGCTGTCATGCCTCTGCCCCTGGAGTCACGTCCTGTGTTTCGGTCGGTGTATGGAGGGTTTAAAAACCGGCAAACCTTCTCTGGCTTACGTATGAAACGTCCGGCAGTAGTAGAAGTTAATTGGGTGTTTTCATCCCCACCATCTCAGTCGTAGGTAATTCAGTGGTTTTGGGTAATAGTGACCAGTGGAGTTACTCCCTTCCAGGATCGTAACGGTTCCAGAGGTATATCAGCCCTAGGCAGTGAATTTGTTCGTAGTCCAGGTAAAAAAATGTATGGTTCGGTTGTCCAGGCTAAGTACGGCGGGGTAAGGGATCCCCCTATGGGAAATTATTCCGTGGGATCCAATTCTCCGCCAGACATTATCTGGGCACCCCAGGGGTTACACGGCCGACGCGAGTCCTCCTGCCCGCAGCGCATCACCCAAAAGCCCCTCTTTTCGAGGACTTAACTGCCCCAACCCGCTGGGACCACCCATGCGCTACTGAACATACTGCCAATCCAATTCTAAACTGGGGTAGATAGTCGTCCAGCGCGTTACGTGAGTCTCCCGTGTGTAAGGGGGCTGGGAGGGTTGAGCCGATTGGTCTGCCAACAGAACCCCGAGGTCCTGAAGGAGTCCGGTCTATCCATATCCTCCTGTCTTCTTGCTTGGTGTATGGAAGGGCCTAATTGCTTAGGGCGTGCTCGCTGCGGGGGAGTCGCCAAGGTCGGGGTCCCCAGAGTTGTTGGAGAAAAAAGGTTCTCGTCCGTTGGGGGTGCTGGTGGGTGTCTCCAAAAAATATTTTAGAAGGATGGTAGGTTGGTGAAGGGTTTTTTTTTTTTTTTAATTTTTAGTCTATTTGTGTTCTATTTTATTGTTTCTTTTTGTCAAGGGTCCATGGTCATGGTAACTCTTGCTTCCAGAAACAAAAAAGAAAAAAGGAAAATTATATAAGTAATATATATAATTTTTTATTTTTTTTTAAAAAGAAATTAAAATTTTTTTAAATTTTTTTAATGTGTAAGTAAAAGTAACTAAAGGTAAATATTTTTTGAGAGTCCGTGGTCACGGTAACTCTATAGTGCTAGTAAGGTGGCTGAAGGAAAGTATTATTGAGAGTCCATGGTCATGGTAACTCTATGGTGCTGTTTGAAAACCTATTTTTTGTGGTCTTGATGACCCCCTAACTTTTTGTATGGGATGTGGGGTGTGTAAGATCTGGGTGCAGTGTCTGTCCGGACGTTCCTCCGCTGTACTGAGAGTCTCAGTGGTGGTCCAGCCGTAGTGGTGGGGGCCTGATGTTCCATTCAGTATCTCTATTCCTGTGTTTTCGGTCCTGCTCTTGATGCGTTGATCCAATGATGCTGGGTTGGTGAGGGTATTGCTTTTTAGCTGGGTGTGTTGTTGGGCCGAATGTCGTGGATGAATCCAGTCCTTGGGGTATCTGTAGGTGGACTTTTTAGCGGAGCTGGGTTCTATGAGTGGATGGCTTGGGAGGGTATGGGACAGGAAGGAAAGTAAGAGGTCACTTCAACACTCTGTCTCTGCTTCGTGCCGTCCAGATGGAGTCCGTTCCTATGTCAGCCTTGTGAGGGTGTCTGTAGGTGGACTTTTTAGCGGAGCTGGGTTCTATGAGTTGATGGCTTGGGAGGGTATGGGACAGGAAGGAAGGTACAGAGGTCACTTCAACACTCTGTCTCTGCTTCGTGCCGTCCAGAAGGAGTCCGTTCCTATGTCAGCCTTGTGAGGGTGTGACAGGGTCTCTGGGTCCCCTGGTAGGTGGAGGGAGCTGTGTTCTTTGAAGGGTTTCTTTGTCTTTGGTTCTTAGTCGATCTAGGGTTGGTGAGATCGGGTTGTCCTGTGTGGTTGGAGTAGGTGGGAGCCTGTAGTGCCATTAGTTGATGCCTGAACAGGGGTCTCTGTGTGAGGTGAAGTCGGCGTTCCAATGATGAGACTGGGCTGCCGGTCAACGCTTTTTATCTGCTGGCCCTTCTGTGCGTTTCTTCTTTCAGTTGTTATGGGAGGTTTGGTGTCTAGAGGGTCCAGGAGTCCAACGGTGTGGGATTGGCTGTGGGTCTAGTGGTCCACTGGGGGATTCAGCCTGTGGTTCTATCCAGCAATCCCATGTTTAGATGGGGTTGACTGGGAAGCGAGTACGGGGGTAAGTAGTAACCGAGTTTAAACCTGTTCCTGCTGATTATCATTCCATACCATCCAGGTCTGGATATGGGATGGAGATGAAAATGCAGAGGCCATCTTAACACTCTGCCTCTGCGCCGCTCCCTCAATCACCCTGGTCAGGGTATGATGTGGGGGAAGGTTAGGAGGGTTTGTGTTACCCAAAAGGAGCCCTTCCCTATGTCAATCTTATGAGGATATGACCGGGTCTCTGGGTCCTCTGGTATGGTGGGGGTAAGCTGTGCGACGATCCTATGATGAGACTAGGTTGCCGGTCGAAACTCTTATTCGGCCGGACCCTCTGTGCGTCTCTTTCAAAAGGTGTAGAGGGTCTATATAGATAACTATGCCCCGTCGAAATTGTTTGGGCTTGTATTGTGATGAAGTAGGGGGTCTGAGTAGCCATCAGAGTGCCCAGGGTCCTTGTTGTCTCGTAGGTCATTCGTTGTAGTGTGTCCCTGTGTAAAACTGAAAGTAAGGAGAGAGAAAAGTACAAAGGAAATTGAGTAGCCAAAAGGAGATACCCCCGAAGTCCGTGTGGAACCTGCCTTCCTTACAGCATCACAACGGATCTAGGGGCAGCCCAGCCACGACGCGTTTCTGCTTGCTTAGCTTCATCAGGTGGCAGGGAGGAGAAAAAATGTGTGCAAAAATAAGTGCACTTGGTCGTAGTACGGAAAAAGGCCGTATTTTGGACCAGAAAAAAATAAGGTGTGTGTGTAGGTATATGTGTGGTTGAGGCTCGATGGTCTGGAGGTCTATGAAGGTCTGTTGTAGAAAAAGTGCCAAAAAGGGCGTTGATTCTCTGGAGGATGGGTTCAGTGATGTAGGGGTACCTAGATTTTAGGGGAGAAATCGCAAGGATTTAAAACGGCTCAGAGTGGTCTGAATTCGGGGTGTAGCATGAGGCTATTTAGGGGTCTTCTGTTCCAAAGGAGTAGGGGGATATTCGTGGGGAATGTAGAGTACCCGCCGACGGCTTGGTC